>NC_140165.1:112499032-112534032 GCF_963971535.1 Notolepis coatsorum
TCACAGCATGAATAATATCACAATATAAAACAGAATGGTGTATCCTGAATAATATCACAATATTAACCACAGCATACTGGATTATCCTGAATAATCTCACAATATTAAAGGCAGAATACTGGAGTACCCTGAATAATATCACAATATTAAAGACAGAATACTGGAGTACCCAGAATAATATCACAATATTAAAGACAGAATACTGGAGTACCTGGATAATATCACAATATTAACCACAGCATATGTAGATCTGACTGTCTATTCTTCTGATAGCAGTGTTTAATCAAAGATCCCAGCTTTCTACTCCTTGCACAAGGACCAAAGAGAGAGAGAGAGAGAGAGAGAGAGAGAGAGAGAGAGAGAGAGAGAGAGAGAGAGAGAGAGAGAGAGAGAGAGAGAGAGAGAGAGAGAGAGAGAGAGAGAGAGAGAGAGAGAGAGAGAGAGAGAGAGAGAGAGAGAGAGAGAGAGAGAGAGAGAGAGAGAGAGAGAGAGAGAGAGAGAGAGAGAGAGAGAGAGAGAGAGAGAGGGAGGGAGGGAGGGAGGGAGGGAGGGAGGGGGGTCTTGTCATCATGAGAGACAGAGCAAAGCACCACAAAACAAAAACAAAAAACAGGTAAGGATACATCAAGAGAGAGAGACAGAAAGTGACAATCCAAAGAGAGATATCTGTACGTTTGTGGCCGTGCAAACGTGAAAGTAGAATTACAAGTATTATTATAACTAGTATTATTAAGTACACACTTGAGGCTAACACACAAACATCCTATTTATATGTACTTTTACTTGAGCTACTTATTAAATATCTTTCTACTTTTACAAACACATTTTTGTAAATTTATTTCCACAAGATCCAAGCACCTCGGCAGGAACCACATGTACCATCTGTCTCCTGTTGGACACCTCTAGACCAATAGTTCCCACCACATTAATACACACTCTGGAAGATACCCATTTGATAGAAACATGCCCCATTGCCCCAGGAACCCCTGTGTCATAAGATTTATGTCCAGAATGCCATAAATGTCTATATAGGTGGGGGAGATGACAGTGGAGAGAGTGAAAGCTATTGAAATAGGCATTCTTCTCACTGGACCAACTTTTTGTCAATTGAAACAATAGTGAACTTAAACTATTCCTCCTTTTACTGGGGCCCCCCTGGAACGCCCCTCAAAGACCCCTGGGGGGCCCCGGACCTCACGTTGAAGGCCTAGACCAGGGATCGGCAATAGGCGGCCCGCGGGCTGACATTGGCCCGCCAGCAATAATTTCTGGCCCGTCAGATTATTTTGAGAATATGATATTTGTTTTACGCGCAGGAAATATTCACTCGGGACGCCAGGGTGTCTTTTATTGTGAAGCTGTATATATCTACCGGCAGTCATCAAAAGCATGTCTGTCACTATAGCCAATTGAAATGCTAGAAATGGTCAGGTGGACTGGGAGAACCAATGGAATAGTCCCACCGGGTCGCATGTATATTTTCCTAACGCACTTTCACTTCCGCGTTCGAGATGGAGCGAGTAACAAAATGTGTTAAAAAAACAAAACAAACATCTTTTGCAACGGGGAAATATAACGCTTCTTTTAATAAACAGGAGCCATACTTAAAATACAGGTTTATCGCAACAGGTCGGTGATTCTTGCGTGCCGAGCCGACGTCCTCTCTGCATAATATGTGGCGACAACAACAACAGCAGCGAGGCAATGATAACTGTGTTCAAATTGGCATATAAAGTAGCTGCATTCAACGGCAATCTGGAATTGGAGGGCGGCGAGTGGATATGTGACATGTTTCAAACATTAGCAGGGATTTTGGAGGACTTAACAACAAACAAGGTATGGTGAGTCGTGTTTTCATGCATTCTGTCTTCTGATCTGTTCATCACGCGCCGCGGTGATCTGCAACAGCTGAATGAATGAATGAATGAATGAATGAATGAATGAAAACTTTATTTAACAGATTGCAGAATGGGTACAATACAGTACGGCGCAATACACACAATTGTTAAGGGGATGCAGACCAGAGAAAAACGTTTGTCTTTTTTCACTATATTAAATTAGCCATTGTTTTTGATCCTGGCCCGCCAAGCAATGGCTTGGCGGAAATCTGGTCTGTGGCCAAACCTAATTGCCGACCCCTGGCCTAGACCATCTCTCTGATACCTGCACCTCCTCTGCTCCTTTCAGCTTGATCTCTGTTTACTCGTTCTGCCGCAACAGTTTCCCCCCCGCATCCCTCCTTCTCCACCCTCTCTCTCACTCCTCTTGCATTCTTTCCGAGCCAGTGGCTGAGGCCTTTAATCGTCGCCGGCACCTGTCCCCAAGAGCCGTAATGTCTGCCATCCATCAGAGGGAGATGACGGGCAGCGCCTCACCCCACTGACGCTGCTGCTGCTGTCCACCCCCCCCCCCCCTCCCCCCGGTTGAAAAGACGGAGGAAGGTGGTGGGGTTGGTAGGATGGGTGTGTGTAGGGGGGAGAGATGGGGGAAGGTGGGGGGGTTGGTAGGATGGGTGTGTGTAGGGGGGAGAGAGTGGGAGGGCTAGCACTCATGGTCACCGGCTCCAGACTCTTAATCATCGGGCCGGAGGTGTACCTCGCACACCACCTCTCCCCTCTACAGCACCTCCTCTCCTCTCCTCTCTTCTCCCCTCCTCACCTCTCACTCTATATCTCCCTAGGGGTGAGGATGGAGGACATGATATGGGGGGCAGGGTAGAGAACACCAAGGTCTGCCCATCTCCAAAACATGATTCATCCCCCTGGCTCTGTGGCATCTACTAATGTGTTGATTGATACCTCGATGGGAAAGATACCAGTAGTACCACCAGTAGTAGTAGTAGTAGTAGTAGTAGTAGTAGTAGTAGTAGTAGTAGTAGTAGTAGTAGTAGTAGTAGTAGTAGTAGTAGTAGCAGGGGTGTAAAAAGTACCCAGAAATTATACTTAAGTGAAAGTATGGGTACCGTCTCAAAATGGTACTCAAGTAAAAGTCAGAGTATCTGGCTAAAAACACACTTGAGTAAAAGTCAAAAAGTTTCTACTTTTAAATGTACTTAAGTACTAAAAAGTAAAAGTAAAAACGTTCTTTTAATCAAAGATCCCGCTTTCTAGTCTTGCACAAGTACCAATCAGTATGGGTATGGGCGGGTTAATTTTCCATTGATGGGGATTTGATTGGCTGTTTTTAAATAAAGCGTGGCCGCAGGATTAATAACGTTAATGTTAGTTCGGCCAGATAAACAAATATACTAATTAAAATGGTTGGACCTGTGAGATTTGTACTTTGTACTTTGTAGGTCTGCATTTTAAATGTAAGGAGTAAAAAGTATGTTTTTTTTCTCTGAAATGTAATTGAGTAAAAGTACAAGTATACAAACCTAATAATACTCGAGTAAACACATTAGCTAGCTGGGTACCCAGCTAGCTCATTCGCAAGGACCATTTTGCGAATGAGCTAGTTGGGTACACAGCTAGCTAATGTGTTTTTGCAAATGAACTAGCTGGGTACCTAGCTAGCTCATTCGCAAGGACCATTTTGTGAATGAGCTAGTTGGTTAACCAGCTAGTTCATTTGCAAAAACACATTAGCTAGCTGGGTACCCAGCTAGCTCATTCACAAAATAGTCCTTGTGAATGAGCTAGCTAGGTACCCAGCTAGTTCATTCGCAAAGACACATTAGCTAGCTGGGTACCTAGCTAGCTCATTCACAAAATACTCCTTGTGAATGAGCTAGCTAGGTACCCAGCTAGTTCATTCGCAAAGACACATTAGCTAGCTGGGTACCCAACTAGCTCATTCGCAAAATGGTCCTTGCGAATGAGCTAGCTGGGTACCCAGCTAGCTAATGTGTCAGCTAGCTAGGTACCCAGCTAGCTCATTCGCAAGGACCATTTTGCGAATGAGCTAGCTACTAGCTGAGGAAAAATTTGGTGTAAAGCCTATGGGACAAAGCCGGCTAGTTAACTAGCTAAGACACGTGCTACCTAGCTAGCTGGGTACCCAGCTAGCTGACACATTTGCAACCTAGGTAGTGAGCTAGCTCATTCGCAAATGTGTCTTTGTGAATGAACTAGCTGGGTACCCAGCTAGCTAGGTCATCTTTGCGAATGAGCTAGTTGGGTACCCAGCTAGTTCATTCGCAAAATGGTCCTTGCGAATGAGCTAGCTAGGTACCCAGCTAGTTCATTCGCAAAGACACATTAGGTCATCTTTGCGAATGAGCTAGTTGGGTACCCAGCTAGCTCATTCACAAAATGGTCCTTGCAAATGAGCTAGCTGGTTAACGAACTAGCTCATTCACAAAATGTGTCCTTGCGAATGAGCTAGCTCGTTAATGAACTAGCTCATCCTTTGTCCTCACCATCCGCCCCCAAACACCCTCCACCCCCAAACACCCTCTGCTTCGCTCCAAAACAGCCCTCCGTTCCACCCCCAAACACCCTCCGCCCCCAAACACCATCAGCTAGCTGGTTAACCAACTAGCTCATTCACAAAATGGTCCTTGCGAATGAGCTAGCTAGCTACCCAGCTAGTTGATTCGCAAGGACAACCTAGCTAGCTCATTTGCAACCTAGGTAGTGAGCTAGCTCATTCGCAAATGTGTCTTTGTGAATGAACTAGCTGGGTACCCAGCTAGCTAGGTCATCTTTGCGAATGAGCTAGTTGGGTACCCAGCTAGTTCATTCGCAAAATTGTCCTTGTGAATGAGCTAGCTAGGTCCCCAGCTAGCTAGAAAATGGGAATAAATGTTAAAACGGCTTGCCATAGTAGTAGTAGTAGAAATAATAATAGTAGCAGCAGTATAGCATTAGTAGCAGCACCAGTAGTAGTAGTAGTAGTAGTAGTAGTAGTAGTAGTAGTAGTAGTAGTAGTAGTAGTAGTAGTAGTAGTAGTAGTAGTAGTAGTAGTAGTAGTAGTAGTAGTAGTAGTAGAAATTATAATAGTAGCAGCTGTTGAAGGCAGAGGTTCTGTGTAGGATTGTTAGTAACTGTCTAACTGCATATATAACTGTTCACACTATTAACTGTCTACCTGCATATATGTGTCCACTAGAGGGCGCCCTAGGCGGAGACACTCATGGGAACTACCAGGTGGCGAGTATAAGTAGCTATGTCTCACTTCTTTCTCTCCCCCCATGTCACAGGCACAGGTATGCCTCACGGACAGTAAGGGGCGCCGGCGTACAGTGACATTAAAGAACGCTCTCTACGTACCATCGTTCCCACAAGGACTATTCTCTGTAATAGCTGCTACTGCAAGCGGTGCCAAGGTATTCTTCGATAAGGGTAAAAATGTTCTTGTAGAACCTAACGGTACCCGGTTTGACATAAAGATGTACCAGAGAATATATTATCTGAAAACGGAGTGTAATGACAACAACCAGTGTAATGATAATGATGATGTGTGTAGCGGGACGGCCAGTCACGATATTTAGACATGGCACGAGATTATGGGTCATTGTAATTACGAGGATTTACTGAAACTGCAAGTAGTGTCAGAGGACATGCACATTGAAGGGCAAAAGCGTAGACCTGACAAAAATTGTGCAATGTGCAAAACGGGGACGTTTACTCAACCGAGATACAGAAATCCCACAGAAAGAGTAAGGGTACCACTAGTTGACATGGACCTAGCAGGCCCAGTAAGCAACAAGTCCATAGAAGGTTTTAGGTATGTACAGTCTTTTACAGACGTATGTACAGGGGCAGTGTTTGTTTACTTTCTCAAAGCAAAGAGTGACACACTCCAGGCCACAGAGAAATTCCTGGCAGACGTAGCCCCTTATGGTACAGTAAGATGTTTGAGGTCCGAAACCGAGTTCACAAACAGAGAGTTCCAATCATTGTTGAGAAGGTATAAGATAAGACACGAGACGTCACGTCCATATCCCCCACACCAGAACGGGGTGGCAGAGAGGGAATGGCATACCCTTTTCGAAATGGCTAAGAGTAAGCTAGCAGATAGTAACTTACCTAAGAGCCTATGGCATTATGCAAGAAGCCGCTTACACCAGAAACAGAAGCTTTAAGAAGCACTTGGGCACCACCCTGTATACAGCACTGACAGGAAAGTGTAATCTAGCCAGAATGCACCGATTTGGATCAGTGTGTTATGCGTGCCTGCAGGACAGGGGAAAACCCAAGTCCAAGGGTGTAAAAGGATTTTTCGTAGGACACGACAAAGGAAGCCCTGCTTTCCTAGTTTATCATCCCGGTAACGGGAGAGTGCAGAAACACATGCTAGTCAAGTTTGTAACGAAGACAACCTGTGAGAGCGAGACATAGACAGAGGAGCCAGAGTTGGACTCCAGAGCAAGGTGTGTAGAAACAGAGACACATCAACCCAGTGTACTTAGTACAGTCGCGCAGACAGACAGTCAGCAACCCCCAGAGGGCGATGACGAGGAGCACCCGAGGGTGACATCAAGTGCCCCAAGCAGTGGGAGGTATCCTTCAAGGGAACACAAACACCCAAAATATCTGACAGACTATGCCAGGAAAGGGAGTGACAAGGAGGACAATACACCTACCCCCGTGGGTCAGTGGGGTAAACCCGACCTTTAAAGAGGCCACCTTGTCCCCCGAAGAGGGCAGACAGACAGTCGGAGGAAAATGGGTCTATTCAATCGAGGAGGGTATTGAAGGCCACGGCAAATACAAAGTATGGTTAGTAGAAAATTGCTTAAATGCTGAAGGAGGGTACCCCATGTTTAAATAATGAAGAAGGGTGACAAATTGCTTACATGCTGAAGGAGGATACTCCAGGTTTAAATACGGGAGGAGTAGAATCCATGTTTGAATACTGAAATGAATCCTATGTTTAAATCCACGTTAAAATACAGAAATGGGCCCCATGTTTAAGTACAGAGGGGATGAGTTACCATGTTTGAAATACTGAAAATTGTGTGGAGGTATCCCAGAGGAGATATGTGGAAAAGCTCCTGAGATGTTTTGACTGAAGTGAGAGTTATAGATAAACTGTGGGTAGCTTCATTTTGTTAGACCACCGGTACTCGCCCTGACTTATGTTTTTGTAGTGAGTAAGAGTGTCACAGTATTTTTGCTGACCCCACAGAGAAGCATTGAACTACGTCAAAAATATGTTTTTCGTTATCCCAGAGGTGCAGCAGATGGACAGCGGTGTTTCATAAAAGACAGCAAAGGTTTAAGGCTTAAAGCCCACAGTGATACTATCAGCCTGTGAAGCTGAGTAGGCCTATATGTTTCTAGTTATGTCAATGCAAAATGTGTTTATCTAGAACAACTGTTTGAAGTGATGGAGAAAATATTATGAATATATTACTCAAAAATGTAGTAGGTAATTTAAATATACCCTCTATGCTGAATATTGTGCTTTTGTAGATGATGGGCGCCCTGTCAACACCGTTTAAAATGATGGACATTGTGTATATATGGAGACTGTTGTTTATGAGGACAACCAGAGGACACTTGTGATTGCTAGGAACCCAATGTGTCAACATAGATATAAACATGCCATTATAGAAAATATAATCTCATCAGGTATGTCATCAGAGAAGAAAGGATGACACCGGTTTACTGTCCAATGGACGACAGAGTAGCAGACACTATGAGGAAACCTGTTTCAAATTAAAATTGAAGGGATTTGCAAGGGTCATGTTTAATGTGAAGATATTGACTGTCATACCCTGTTGATGTTTTTGGGATTATATTATTTCCTTTGTCAAATGTTTTTCCAAGAAGTCAGCCAGTATGCTAAACCCTAAGTGGGAGTGTTGAAGGCAGAGGTTCTGTGTAGGATTGCTAGTAACTGCATATATAACTGTTCACACTATTAACTGTCTACCTGCATATATAACTGTGTCCACTAGAGGGCGCCCTAGGCGGAGACACTCATGGGTACTACCAGGTGGCGAGTATAAGTAGCTATGTCTCCTCCCACTTCTTTGTCTCCCCCCATGTCTCTCAGTGAGAGAAGACCTGTAGAACTGCTGCTCTTCATGTGAATAAATAAACCATGCCAGTTAAGGCTCAAGATAGAAACCATGCCTCTTGACCACATTATTGTCGCCCTATAGCCGAATTCTGTTAACAGCAGCAGTAGCATTAGTAGCACTAGCAGCACCAGTAGTAGTAGTAGTACCACCAGCAGTAGTGTGAACGTTAGGTTATGACTATAACCAAGTTCTGTTAACACTAGTGGACGCTCTGCGTCTCATTGCATATATCTCGCTTCAGCATATATACACTGAATACATTTCAAAATGTACCTTTAAATGCCAGCATTCATCTGGCCACACCCCCATCCGCTTACCTATATAAGCAGGGGTGGTGCCACACACTCATCTCCTTCCCAACAAATTTCACCACAATGAAAAATCAAGGGCCGCAGCGGCATCTAGACGCAGAGCGTCCACTAGTGTTAACAGAACTTGGTTATAGTCATAACCTAACGTTCTGTATCACACTAGCTCCCACTCTGCGTCTCATTGCATAATAGGAGCTGAGCGGGAGCTAGAAGCTCGACAAATACACCCCGCTGAGGCCCCCCACAGCCATCAGATCAGGGAGGACCGAGCCCCCCCGACCCCCCCTAATGGAGGGCACCCCCCCTATTAGAGGTTTCCCGGGAGGGCGACGGACCCGACCGTGCGAAGAGGCACTCAAGCAACTCAACGCACAGGGTGAGCAGACCGTGGCCTGACCCCACGACTACACACACGCACAACCCGCATGCCACCCGGGAACGAACGGAGGGAACAACCTCGTTACTGCCCCCTAGAATCACGGGGTCAAGGGTAAACCCAACCCCGTGGCAAGGCCGTAGCAGCGGAGCGCGAAGGAAGACCCAGACCCACCAAAGGGACTGGACCCCCTGGAACGGGGGCCCGGAGAAGTCCATGATGCCAGCATCAAGACCCCACCAGTTGGGCACTTAGTGACCCCGCCCCCCACATCGCCAGCGTATTCGGACAAAGGCCCCTCAGCCGAGCGGGCCCTGTCCCCCCAATAGTACACCGCCTGGCACACTGACCCTGCAGAACAGGCAGTCAGCATGGCCGTAAGCACACAAAAAAGGTTAACCAACGGAAGCAGGCAGCGCACCGGGGAAAAACCAAGCAACAGGCTGTTAACCCTAGCCTGGAGACTGCGGAAGAGACAGGCGCCAGAGGAGACAGCTGAACACAGCCGCCCCGGCGGACGGGGCGGAAGCTGGCGGTGTTGCATGACCAAGCCTCCATTAAAAAAAACCCACCCAGAGGGGTTGAGGCAGAGAAGGCTGACACGATTGGCAGACGTCATGAACGTGCAGGGGCACCCTCAACCGGTGAACCCGGGAGTTGACACTGCTCCAACACACCAGGGAATCAACCACCTTGGTATTACTCAATGCGGTGGTTGTTCCTATAACCCCTCAAGAAAAAACTCCAAAACACACCTGCGGGTATACACCGGCTATACCGCAGTACAAGTGTTTCAGTTTTTCAAAAAAGGGTTAACCCAGGCCTACGGGTCGACGAAACATTACTTCGGACCGGGCCCGGCGATACGGGAAGCACAGGGTCACCAGAGGAGGTCAAAGACCACCCCAACAGGCCCCTCTTCGCCATGCGTGAGAGAGGAGCGAAAAAGAATGGAGAACCAGCCCTAAGCACACCGTACTTGGTATTCCCAGGCGGTCTCCCAACCAAGTACTAACCAGGACCAACCTGTGTAGCGGCCGAGATCTGATGAGATCGAGCGTGTACAGGTTGGCATGGCCGTAAGCCATTACGACAGTGCTGAGTAAAAAACGTACCCAACCAGGGTCTCCATAGTGCTTAACCCTGTGACACCCGGACCGACCTGGCATTTTTCCCCCTGAAAAAAGCCCAAGTCCCTCAGGGTACCAGAACAGCAGATCTGCATCCCCGGCGGACAACGGGTTCAACTGATCCGGACCAGCGTGACCAGAACCAGTCCCGTGCCCTAACCACGCCGACATGCCTACTCCAGGAGAAGGGGCAGATATGCATGTTGATCTTAAACATGAAAAGAAGGCGCCACCCAGACGTTCGGGCGAACCTCGCCCGGTGGCCCACCCCCAGGGCGTGAGACCCCTCTACATATGTTCAGATCCATTCCGTCATCATCCCCCAGATATGAACGAGAATCCGTCGATAACCAAACCAGGTCGTCGGATTTGGTCGTCGGAAGAGGAAAAACCTCCATCCCAGTTGCTTTATAAAAACGCCGTTTTAACCTCAAGCAACCAAGGCGTGCCAGTCAGTCGCCTGTTTACAGAACACCCCGAGCTAGCACTATACGTGCGTCGGGACACACCCACATCAATGAACAGGCTATTTAGACCTGTCATTGAATCCCCAAGGCGCCCAGGGGAACGACAAGAGGGGTGTGACACTTCCTAACTCCAACTCTTTTTAATAGAAAAGCAGGAAGCACCAACAGTATGTATCCCAGTCTACACAGCCGGGGGTAGAAATTGTTCACATTTTTACATCCCACCACCCTCCCATAGGAAGGAGACGGGAATCCCCAGAGAGACTTCACACGCGAGCTGTACAGATTGAAAAGAATATATTGCACCTTGAGCCATGTAAAAAATTGGTTTTAGGGCTCTCCGGGGAGGAGGCACTGAACCCATACACACTCAATAATCGAATTGAATCGAATACATACACAATAGAGTAGGACTCCTTCTTGAGGGTCCACTCACCTTGACAATCTGAGGAGGAGGCTCTGTACTCTGAAGGAGGCTCCCTCACATGGAAGGAGGAGTCCCAACTCACAGAAGGCCCGAATAGGAGCTTGGTGAGGAGGAGCCCTGACCACCCCCCCAAAACAGATCCATCACATGGACCTGAACAGCACACGGAAGTCCTACCAACAGAGACGCGCACGGTGACGTACTCTATGGCGGGGGGATTTCTGCGGTGCACACGCCCAATATTCCAGGCCGTGGGACCAGGAAACTCCCCCCCCCCCCCCCTCACCCTGTAACGTGCCGAACCGCAACGTGACAAGAACCTTGAAGGACAGGGGGTTTACCCCTGACCAACAGAAAAAAGGGGGGAGGTAAGGTTACCAGTTCACCCCTTTACGACCCCACACCCATGATACAATGTAATGACAAAAAGAGAGTATGACACAGTCATAGTCAGCTCCATGAAGCGTCTGACAGCTTCACACAGCGCATGAGCTAACCTGCTATCTGATTTTTACTAAGGAAAAAACACAGAATAGAGAGGGCTCTCCAAGAGCCCCGGTATCAAACTTACACATGTGCTTCTGTGGCCACTCGAACCCAGTTGTAGGTCACATGACACACACAACCCATCATCACCTACAAAAAATGGCAAAAACACTCTACAGAGGAACGCCGTTTTTCATAATGAGAGAATACATAATTCTCGATTAGTATCGGCCACAGGCCTTGCTAAGCACACACGAAAGCGACCAAACAATCTTTTCTTTTAGGAAAATAAAGTTTCTCCAGCTGTTGTAGCTCAACCTCAGCAATCAAGCTAAGGGTTACATCGCATCCCTACCACACAGTGACACAATGTAGTGCAACAACATGTCTGATAGGAGGATGAAGAAGTCCCCAGGGAACCGGGGGGAAACACAATCCTCCTACTTTACCCTTAATACGGCCAGTTAAAACAGGAAAACCTGTTAATATGTGAACACACTGTTCATTGTCATTACAGGCTGAGAAAATAATCATTCTTTACTCAATTGTCACTAAGCATAGCTTTATAGGTTAGTTAACCCCCTTAGTTGTGAGTACACGGTACATATAAACACACATGATGTTTCTCAACACAACAAACCAGATCATTTTCACATCTGTAACAACAACCTGATTTGCATGGAGAAGCTAAATACCAGTGACAAGACAATTCACACATAACTCGCGTCGTATCCTAAATGTAGTGCAGCAACACTAGTTTTGGAAAACATCGTTATTTACAAAACATTTAGAAGGGAAAGCCAGAAGGCGTGTATAAGGTCTGGCCAAACCTTGCCTACCCGGAGCGTAGATCAACGAAGTGCAGTCTCAAGGCACCGTAGTAAACACAGCCATTCTGTGTTGCCGACCCGGCCAGCGTCGCCGCTCCAACCCGTCGCTACGGTCCCCTTTGTTGACGCAATCCTCGCCGTCCTGGCTCAGGGCAGGGTCGACGAACATCCTCTGTCAAAGATGACGTCGTAGTCAAGAGTGTTAAAACATGTTATAATCAAAGCACGTTCAACAGAGTAGCATTAAGCTAACAGCCGCTCCAACCGTCGGTCGCTACGCTACGGCGCACGCGACCAGAGGGGAGCCGAATGCCCCCCGCATCTCCCCGTGAGGGAGAGGGGAGTTGGGAACCGCGGCGGCGCGCGAGGAGCCGGAGCCACTCCGCGCTGGGCCTCGGCCGATAGCAGCAAGCTAACGTTTCCTAGCCTAGCCAGGTAGGCCACCTACTCACCTAGTGATCACAGCAGGCTAGCGCCGCAGCTAACAGCTGACTGGCTAACAGTAGGCCACCACTAGCACGTAAGCTAAGCAGCTATCACCTGAACTTGTACACAATGATATAACACTCACCCAGACAGGCCTGCGTTCTGAAACCCTCCTCACTTTTTAAGAGAAAAGAGAAACAAGATGTTAACACAGTTTTACAACGGTGATTTTACCAACACCCGACGGAGCCAGCACAATACCCAACTGGCCTGTGTAGCTGACTTTGAACACAGATCTTCCGCTAATGAACATCTATGCCCATATCTCCTCGTGAGGGAATACTCTCATTTGGATATGAAAGATGGGGCCTAACACGGTGACAGAGAGACATCCACTCGTCCAAAAAACACAGGGATCACCAGTGTTAATGGTCGTGGCCCACTAGTTAAACTATAATGGGCTTCAGATCAAGGTCTTCCGCTGCTGCCTAAGAGGCTGAACAAAAGACCTTAATCTGGGGCCGGTGTTCGTAAACATTGTCAGTTATCCCCCATAGCACTAACAGACAAGTGGAGCCGCAAGCAAACAGTACTCACCCAACCTGAAACCCACCGCTTCTCACAACAGCGGCGCGTCCTACAGTTCAGCTGTGTCCTGAAAGGTTTCACCCCAACCAACACAGCAAGGAACTGCAGTTGAGAGGCATGCAGCGGCGTGCTCCCAATACGAAAACCGGTGGAGGATTTTAGAATGATCACCATCTTCCAAACACTCCAGTGACGAAGACAATATCGCCGTATTTTCTCGAAAATAGTGAGAGAGAAAATAAAGATATGATGTCAACGTATCTCCTTGTTCTTCCTTTCCTTGTAAACATATGAGCAACACGTTGCTTGTGATGAAATTTGAGAAGGAGATGAGTGTGTGGCACCACCCCTGCTTATATAGGTAAGCGGATGGGGGTGTGGCCAGATGAATGCTGGCATTTAAAGGTACATTTTGAAATGTATTCAGTGTATATATGCTGAAGCGAGATATATGCAATAAGACGCAGAGCGGGAGCTAGTGTGATACAGAATTGTTTTTGCCTTCAGACCCCATGAACATAAAGGGCCAGTGCAAAACAAATCCGGAGGAAACAAATAACAGCAGTAATAAAATAAAGGCGGTTACGTTATCAATAGACCTTCAGAAGAGTAAGCTGCAGTGTTTACATAGCAAAGAAACAGCGAGACAGGGTGACCACTTTGCTTATGTTTAATCTGGTGAGGATGGAGCGTGTCTGTAAGACGGCGTAGTACACTGGTTCACGTAAACAAGTCACCACGGGAGGAACTACATAACCTTGGAACATCTCTGGCAGCGGCAAGGAGAAGAGAGGAGGAAAAAAGAGAATGAAATAAAAAAAAGTTGTTGTTATTTTTTGTTGTTTTCTTCATGCCGACGCTGTTGTCATTGTCGCTGTGGCCCCGAGGTGACACTCTGAGGTCAGGAAGTGTGACTCAGGGGGGGGGGGGGAAAGACGCTACGCTAAAAACGCTACCGTCGGCCGTGGCTCAGGGTGCACGTTTGTTCTGTCTCAATGTTGTTCCTGCTCTGTTTAGATGAACTGTAACACTCGTTCACAGAATAACCCCAGCAGCTGTTGTAGGGTAGCGCTAGAACGGATGATCATTTGTACATTGCATATATTCACAACACAGTATCATCAGAAAATGTAAATAAAGTACTAGTCGACCACAGGGAAAAAGGTGCATAATGTATGTTATGTTATACCCGTGAGTAATATATTTACAGATTGTATCGAAAATGTAACATGTGTACGTATTACAAATTAGTCATGAAATATATTAAATATTAATTTTAAGTTCCCCTGCTGGGGCTCGAACCCTAATCTTAACCCTAACTTCATGTCTTAACACATTGGTTGCCAGCAGGGGGTGCACGATTTATCGCTTGGATGCCACCACTCTAATCAATGAGAGGGCGAGCACATTTGTGAACGCATAAACTATATCTTAAATTATGGCTATGTGTCTAATACGCCGTCGCTTATCAAAGACTTGCTTGCAGTCAACATGTACGAAACAGATTGTTTTTTCATCAGTACATTTCCGTTTTATACCGTTTTGAATACGAGTATAATTTTGAAGATTTCTAGTGATTCCAGAAAAATCCACGAAAATAGCTCTAGTGGAATACACAAAACACGTTGTAATTTTCGGCCTATTTATGAATCGTTTTCAAATAGACGCTAGATTATCGATAGTATATGTGTACTTATGCACGCTAGAGAAGCGGGCTGAAAAATCGATTATCCATGACCTGGTCAGCTCTAACGTCATATACACACATACACACATAGGGGACACGTTGTGAACGCTGTGAAAAAAACTCTGATTAACCCAATACTGGTAAAATAGATTCCTTACCTCAGATCAGATGTTCTGCAAAAATATTATTTTAATTCCTGATCGCCATTCCAAATATCGATCGCGTTTATTGATCCAACGTTATACCTCGAAACACATAATCGACGCTGCTCCCAGTTCCCTCAGTGGATCCAATAGTCTCAGGTTATGGCTCAGATGAAAAATGTATGGATATCACTAATAAAAGAAATAACGATTAAATAACGAGATTTCTCACATTGGCACTCAACGCATGGTGGCCAACAACGAGATTTCTCGTTGCTGGCACCCAATGTGTTAATCATAACCGTTAAGTGAATGTTAAAACTAACTCTAAAGTATTCATAGTTAGATAGCTGGGGCTAGTTCCAGCTAAGAGGTATAGGAGCTGGAAAACATAACGGTTCCATAGACTGAAGTCTTATAGTCATACAGGTCAAAATTTTCTAAAAAATCCCACGGAAAATGTGTGTTTTACAAAGGTTTTTGTATTATCTGTACCGCAATAATTCAGCGTGATTATCCAAAATGGCCGTCCGCTTTCAGTCATTCAGACTGACAAATTCTCAAGAAATAAATAAATGCGTGGAGAAACTGCTTAGTGAGGCAGCCTCAGCGAGCGAGCACACACAAACACGTACTGTATTATGTGCAAAATGAATAGTTCCAGCTTAGTAGGCTTCTATTATTGTAATGACTTGTTTTATTAGCTTGTCAAGAGCCAATCGCACAGTCATTCAGTATTGACATTACTAAATGAGATGTCATGCTAATGCATGTTCTACAGTAGAACTTACTACTATAATACCTAATAAAACAAGTCATTAGAATAATAGAAGCCCACTTTGCTGGAAGGGCCTTAATAATGCTGTGAAACTATAAAAGAAGGAAGGGTCATTACGTCACTTCACTGTGTAGCGCGTGAACGCACATTGGTGCCAAGTGTGAAAACGTTCAGTTCTGTTGACATTGAGTTGAATGGGATCGCTATCTTCTCGTTTATGTCATTTAAACGGGTTATCACATCGGATGTCAGAATTGTGTTTCTACAGGAGACACACCTGAAAAACCAAGATCATTTTCAGTTGCGAAAAGGGTGGGTTGGCCAATTGTTTCATTTTAATTTCCATTTAAAATCTTGGGTAACTGCAATTCTGATAAATAAGAACACTCCTTTCATCTCATCCCATGTTACCTCTGATCCACTTGGTACAGTAGGTTTGTTGTAGTTACTGGGCACCTGTATAATGTTCCTCTAATAAGCTAATGTCTACGCCCTTAACTGGGATGATGAGCGTTTCAGGATCTGAATACACATAATTTAATTACTGAATGGGAGGAGACTTTAATTGTGTCCTTGACCCCGAACTAGATACGTCATCTAATAAAACACAACCACTGACACAATCTGCTAAACTAATTAGATCTTTCCTTAATATTTATAAAACCACTGACCCAGGCTGGTGATTCAATTATCCATCATCTCGTAGTTAATCTTTTTTCTCCCCTATTCACCATTCAGTCAAATTTACATCTCCCTTCAGTTAGGCGATGTGACTATGAGGCCATAGTAATCTCAAACCATGCCCCACGCTTAATAGGCTGACCATTATGCCGTTGTGTGATGACATTGGCTTATTGCCTATACCCTTCTACGTGTCATGTGAGTCAGCCTGATTGATAGCCTTAGTTCACACCAGACACGGAGGTCATACACGCCAATCATTCTGATCAGCTGTTCAGAATGTGTCAATCATAATCAACAACAAAAAAAAATCTGTCAACAGGGAGGTCCATTCAAGCTGTTCTGTCTCTCACTATTCAGAGCACGGCTGCTCTCTGCCGCTGCTACCAGGCTGCACTGCTGCAAAATAGGGCAGGGCGATTTATTTAGAATTTCAATTATGATTTTGGCTTCCCATGATCATGAAAACAATACTATTATTATTATGCCACATGTGTCACGACTGAGCATATTGAACCAAATATGCAGAACACAGACAAGCAGACGGGTCTCGGTAAAACCCCAAAAAGTGGGTGTATTTTATTGTATAGAATCGTCTTGTATCCGGGCAGGCAGGGGCGGACCTAGCACATTTTTACTTGCACTCTCAGCCAAATCCATTAGTGAGAACAGAGCCTATACCGCTAAATACAACTGTATAACCATTTGTTGCTATAATTGGCGAGAGTGTTCCTGACTGAAGTTGCCTTTTAGTCAATAAAGTATTGGGAGCTGTAATCCAGTGTGACATTAATTTCCTTCAGTCTTCACACTTACTGTTGTCCCGCACCAGACCTGGAAACAGGTTGGATGTGCGCACAGCTATTCTACTGTGCTTTTCGGCCACAGGAGTCTTCAGTAACATTGAATGGATATCCATTTGGTGAATACATTTATTCTCTGATGTAACAATATTTGTTCGGACATTCTCTGTTAACAAAACTGCTAGCTAGCATAATTAGCAAGCATAGCATAGCTTGGCCCGTGTGCTTCATTCGTGTTGCTCTGCTGGAAAATACTGTTTATGACTGCATCGTCAATTTGACTTGGCATCCAGTGTTTTCTGTTATGTTTCTTCCCAGAATAAAGCAATTTGGAAAGAAAGTGGTCATTTTTCTTTCATTTACAACAAAAGGCATTAAGTGACCTGGCTTTCATGAAGGCAAAATAAGAATTTGTGACAAAATGTAGTTTGACTTGGATGACCAGACATATGTCAATAAGGGATTTTCTTTCTTTACAATCAATCAAGGACACATTGTGCCGTCTCTCTCTCTCTTTATGTCTCTCTCTCTCTTTCTCTGTAACATTAATAGCACTTCTTCCTAATCCTCCTATGTTTGAAAGCGGGTCACAGACTCGATATGAGGAGCGTGATTGAATGTAATTTAGTTTCTACCATGAAACATCAGCCCACGTTTTCAACGGTACAAGTTGTTGAGTTGAAATAAAGATGGCAGGGCAACATGATGAGCGTTCAATATTGATAGGCTTCATCCTGCGAAAAATAGCCCCATTAACCTCGTAGGTTGGGGGGGGGGGGGGGGGGGGGGGGGTCATAGATCCTGTGTGCAATTTGAGAGGATTTCCCACAAACCACATGTTTAATGGTGAAACTGAATCCCTGTGGTGGCTACATGCAGCAGTGTCTCCGAGCCGCCATGGCTCCCTGGACGACGTGACAACCATGTTGTCTGTGGACAGGTTTAAAAGCTAGGATCACTTTTCTCTGTCCTTCAGGAAGTATTGAGACAGCTGACCTTCACCACCACCGCAGGTGCTGTGGACAACATTATATATATATATATATATATATATATATATATATATATATATATATATATATATATATATATAGAGAGAGAGAGAGAGAGAGAGAGAGAGAGAGAGAGAGAGAGAGAGAGAGAGATACACTCAGTGTAGCACAGACATCGATGCTTTTAAAAAATTATTATCATGTTATTTCCATTTATTTGGTCACTACGATGTTGGACTACAGCATGATGGAAATACCATGATATTATCATCGGTGTTATTTTTTTATTTAGCAATAGGCCATGACAGGCCATGGTGGTTATTATATCATAGCTAAGCATGTGCTTTTTTCAGAAAGCTAGTTGTGCTAGCAGCCATGATGGTCGCTAAAGTTGCATAAGATTTGCAAACAGTGAATATTACAATTACATATTAGATTGCCTTGACAAAGTATTGACCGTGGTGGGGGCCCACTGGAATGTAGGTAGCAGAGGAAAACAGAGAGAGGAAGGGCCCTTTAGGGCATAATTGTGGAAAGCCTACGCCTTGGACATATTGCAATATTGACTGTACAGTACTGTTTCCAATGTACAAATGTGTTTTTGAGTGACCTCTTGTTTTTGCTTTTTTAAATAAACATTTCAAATTGCTCCTCCTCCCCACAGTACATTGTCAGTACATTTTTATTATTGGCCTATGGTGAAACACTAATGTTACAACTGTGTCACTGTTGTCACTAATGGTCTCAACGATAACGTTTTTATAACATTAGAAAAGTTAATAAGGACACCAAGTAACAATATTAAAAGCAATATTAGACAGTACAGTACAGCCTCTCCACTCCTAAACAAACAACCCTACTGCTTGCTTTTGCCCAAGACATCCCCAGTTGTTAATACAGCTACAGTACCTTAGCGTTAAAGATAATGGGTCTCATTCCCGAAAATTTTCCAAAGATATATTCTGGAACAATCTATGACAAGTTCACTCTGAGTCCTGAACGTGCTGGAGATATGTCTTAAGTGGCTGAAACGGTCGCAGAAATTATATGATCTGATATCTGCTTGGAGAATGGCATTCTGTCGTAAACTCCGAAGCGCGTTCCCGTTCAGCTCATTTGCATACAAAACACTGCCTCCATAGTTCCTTATAAGGCAACTGGTGACGCAGCTGTGTGAAATGGAATGGCGGAAGTGCTTTGCGAGCCGCGTGATCAGGGGCGTATCTAGACCCAGCACTTCAGTAGGGCACAGAAGGGCACCAACAACTACGAAGCGGGAGCGCGTAGCGCGACCGCGGAAAAAATTTGGCCGGTTTTGGCCGGTTTGTGGGCGAAAATGGGTGGATTTTGTAACTATTTTTTTTTAACTTTATTTCGGTTTTATGGTTAGGTTAGGGTTATGTTATTTAATTATTTTGGGGAGCCAGCCCCCCAAACTCCTGAAATGCATAGAAATCTATGAAATAAATAAAACAATCTGACATTTATATTAATTAAAAAGAGCTAGCCACCCAAACCCCTAAAATACATAGAAATCTATGCATTTTGGAACAGTTACTATATATATAGTCAATAAAGCATTTAGTCATACTTAAAGTTTAAAGTGCTTTACTTGCATTGAACATTGCATTGAACATTGAACATTGAGGAGACATCATTAGAAAGCACAATGTATGTTTCCATAGTTACGCAGATGACACACAATTGTACATCTCCGCTGAACCAAATGATCACACAGCTATAAACTCCATTTCCGCCTGTCTCTTAGCAATAAACAAATGGATGACGAACAACTTCCTAAAATTAAATGAGGGCAAAACTGAAATCCTACTAGTCGGTCCTATAACAAAAAGAGAAATGTTACAGAGCAATATGGGGCAACTTACTCCTTGGATCAAACCCGAAGTTACAAGTAAGTGATCATCTACTACTGGTCTATTGAAGGTTCCAAGCCACAGTCTAAAGAAAATCAGGGATGCAGCCTTTGCTAACTATGCACCAAAGTTATGGAACACACTACCTATGGACATTAGGGAAGCTAGATCTCTTAATATTTTCAGAAATAAGCTAAAAACGTACCTCTTCACCATAGCCTTCTAATACACCCCGCTGTTGATTGTACTGTAGCACTATTTTACTCTGGCCATTCTATTGCATAATTTTACTATCTATTCTACTATTCTATTATTGCACTGTATTATTGGTGTGCAAACCAGTCAACTTACAAAAAAGAGCCTGTTGGAGGATTTCAACAAGATAAATGCAGTGCAAAATATTTCACTATAATATTTCAAAGCGAAGTAAAAAATATTATAATAATTATTTGATCATGTTAAATGATCATTTGATCATGTTAAAAAAGGGAAAATAAAAAACATTTGTTAAAAAAAAAAAAAAAAAAAAAAAAACATTTTTTTTATTTATTTTTTCATCACTGGGGCAC
Organism: Notolepis coatsorum; assembly: GCF_963971535.1. Lineage (NCBI taxonomy): Eukaryota > Metazoa > Chordata > Actinopteri > Aulopiformes > Paralepididae > Notolepis > Notolepis coatsorum. The sequence continues at coordinate 112,519,576 of NC_140165.1, forward strand.
AGATGATCATCACTAGGGCACGTGCCCTAGTGATAGTGGTCTAAATACGCCTCTGCGCGTGATTACGAAACCTAGCGTCAGTCAGTGCCAATCAGAGAGCGTCTCCGAGAAATGCGGCTAGGTTTCGTAATCACGCTTGCCCCCATCAAAACTAGATTAGATTAATGTATTGGCATCATATACAGCTCGCGGTACACACCTGCCGCAGCGCGCGCGCACACACAGACACACACGCGCGCGCGCAGTACTGTATATGAATGAATGACATATAATATATATATAGCCTACGGCGGGCGTAATGAATGAACGCAGTATGGCTTATTATTCCATAAGCCTATAGGCTACTGTTCATTCGTAGGCGCACACAAGACTTGTTATGGAATATTAATGCAGTCTATTTCCACCGATTAGCTTTAGTTCTTATTTATTTATCCACTGTCATTTCAGTGTTGGTGTATAGGCTATATAGTGTATTTCAATATAAGTTTAATTGATTAATGATATATTCGAAGAAATGCAGGTATATAGCTATATCAACCCCCTCCAATGTACAGTAAATGACCAAGTATGGTTTTGTCAATATTCCAATGTACAGTATTGCTTGTACAGTGTAAGTCTATCCCCCACCCATCCCTACCCAACCTCCTCCAACAGTTTCTATGTCAAATGTACTCTCTTTTCTGGACTCTTTTTGTATCACAAACAGTACTGTTTTTGCAAATCTGGTATGGCATAAATGTATAGATGTAGCAGTACTGTCTATCTGTGTCATGTGTGTCATATATGTTATGATGAATTGAAAATGGGGGACCCTGATGTAAACAAGACAAAAGTCTTTCTCTGGTCTGCATCCCCTTATGTAATTGAGCTGTAATGTACTGTACCCATTCTGCAATCTGTTAATAAAGTTTTCAATCAATCAATCAATCAAACAAAGGTCTGTCCCATTGTATACCAATCAATGGGATACATTGCATGTTGACCTGCATTCTTTCAAATGTATATAATTAATCATTAAAACAGATGTGTAACAAATAAGAAATACAAATTCCACAGAAGGCATTCAATTATTATTATTTTCAATCATTTCACAATAATTGCATAATTGTGTTTGAATATCTGAGTAATTATTTGTCCAAAATAGCTGGTTCAGATATGGTTAATCCAGCTGCCCTGTGATCAGATTAATCCATATTATAAATTTTTCCGACATCAAATTCGTAATTTCTTATCGTACAAATATTGTCATATTTATTTTAATTATGATTAAGTAATTAATTCCAAGGAGGCCTGTAGCGTTGACGTGAAGGAATCACTATGAGAACACAGTCTGTCAAGTTATAATAACATTTTTAATTAGTCCATCAATCATGAGATTTGATTGTGGGCTGAGAGCATATTTAAGTGTGCTCCTCAGCACTCTTAGATCTGCTCTCAAATAAGATCTCAGGAAAATTTGAAGAGTCCCACTCCCAGCCCTAATATGTCTTAAATAGGCCGAAATCTGGCTAAGACGAAATATTTTGTCGTAACTTTGTTCGAGAATGAGACCCAATAACAATGGTTCATGTTTGGTTAAAAATGTTACTAACACCGTTGCCTACTTTGCATACCGTTCATAATTTCTTTCATACAGAAGAATTTAAACAATTGAAGACATAGCCAACTAAGCTAATACCTGCTGTCAAAAGAGAGAATACTTTGGTCACAGAGTTTAATGTCTTTGCATCAGACAGGGACAGGTAAGAGTTAATATAATACGTTAATATAATGACCCTCAGTTACCAAGAGACTGACCGGTAAGAATTAATATAATAAGTTAATATAATGACCCTCAGTTACCAAGAGACTGACCGGTAAGAGTTAATATAATAAGTTAATATAATGACCCTCAGTTACCAAGAGACTGACCGGTAAGAGTTAATATAATACGTTAATATAATGACCCTCAGTTAACAAAGAGGCTGACCGGTAAGAGTTAATATAATAAGTTAATATAATGACCCTCAGTTACCAAGAGGCTGACAGGTAAGAGTTAATATAATAAGTTAATATAATGACCCTCAGTTACCAAGAGGCTGACCGGTAAGAGTTAATATAATAAGTTAATGACCCTCAGTTACCAAGAGGCTGACAGGTAAGAGTTAATATAATAAGTTAATATAATGACCCTCAGTTAACAAGAGGTTGACAGGTAAGAGTTAATATAATACGTTAATATAATGACCCTCAGTTACCAAAAGGCTGACAGGTAAGAGTTAATATAATAAGTTAATGACCCTCAGTTACCAAGAGACTGATAGCATAATTGTAACACAAGGGGACTTTTGTTGGACTAACTCATCCTCTGTCTCCCATCACCATGGTTCAATTAGCATAATAATTCATCAAATCAAATTAATTTGTAAGGCCCGACAACACACGTTAATGTCCCCATGGGCCACGTCTTCTTTAAACAAGTCAAGAAGAAACATCACAATGAATCAAGAATAACACAAAAACACCATGAAGTCCAAACAATTTAGAATAAATAAAATACATTAATGCAACACTCCCAGACACCCCACGCGAAAGTAAGGAAAAACTCACTAAAACCTAGCAATAGGAAAAAATGCACCACAGGCAATATGGAGGAGAGAAACCTTAGAAGGGCCGTTCAAGGGGGGATCTCCCTTCTTAGATGTCGGTGATAGTGTTTCTATAAAACAGGCGAAACAGTTGGTAACCATGCACATATATATGTGTAATGATGTGTTGTAAATGTAAACAATTGCTCTTTTGAGCACCGAAGGTAGTTGTAAAATGATAGTTTTACATTTGCTTATATCATACATTTCAGAGTTAAATGGTGAGTTAAAAGCAGAAGCAGTGAGTGGAGCTGCCATTGTGATCACATTACGACAGAACGCTTGACCTCGCTGCCTACGGTATTCATGATTTTTTAATGTGTTTTTCGTTCGTAAACACCAACGAATGGCCGAACCCTAAAAAAATTGCATTCTGGCCTCAGCCCTACATTGTAATACAATTTCCAAATAAAGATTTTGCTCCTTTACCTGTTTCATTATGTGTTACTGTGTTGAGAACCTATGGAAACTAGTCCAGGGCTCTCATTTATCAACAATTCTTAGAAAGTGTTCTATTTTCGTACGTAAGCACAGAATTTAGAATGTGCACAGAAATATTGGGATTTATCAACCGTGCGTACACGGGTCCTATGCACACTCCGTGTTGATAAATACCTCTTTGTTCTACCGTCAATGCTCGTGCATGATTATCCATATATGGTAATGAAACACCCCCCATGGGATGTGAAATAATGGACTGTCACTAACCCGAGCGAACTATGAGAAACTCCACGAGCGAGATTGTTCACTGAGGCGCTGCTGAACCAAGAAGACACAACCCGTGTTATGGGATGAATAAAAGGCTGGCGGACTTGTACATGGTGATGTCAGATATCAACGATTCCCTAAGTCTTGGCCTAAGACCATTGCTGCAATTCTGCCTGGACAGCTCAAAATACTAATAAAGACCGTTCGTTAACGTTGGGTTATGGCTATAACCAAGTTCTGTTAGTTAGGGGTGACGCTTGGCATCACTACTGCACTATCTCGCATATGTGCACGCGCACTGAATAAAGACCACAATGTACCTTTAATCCCAATATTTGTCTGACCACACCCCTCATCAGCTTACCTTCATAAGCAGGTGTGTGGTCACCTGCTCTCCTCCTTCCCAAGCTTTCACCACAAGGTGAGGTCAAGGGCTGCAGCGGCCGTCTGATGCCAAGCGTCACCCCTAACTAACAGAACTTGGTTATAGCCATAACCCAACGTTCTGTTCCGTTAGGGGCTCTGCTTGGCATTACTACTGCACAAGGGGAGGCCAAGCGGAGCCGCTGGCTGACAAATACACCCCGCTGACAGCCCCCCAAAACCATCAGAACAGGGAGGGCCGAGCCCCCCCGACCCCCCCTAATGGAGGGTATCCCCCCTATTAGGGGCTTCACAGGAGGGCGACGGACCCGACCGTGCGAAGAGGCACTCAAGCAACTCAACGCACAGGGTGAGCAGACCGTGGCTTGACCCCACGACTACACACACGCACAACCCGCATGCCACCCGGGAACGAACGGAGGAACAACCTCGTTACTGCCCCCAGAATCACGGGGTCAAGGGCAAACCCAACCCCGTGGCAAGGCCGTAGCAGCGGAGCACGAAGGAAGACCCAGACCCACCAAAAGGACTGGACTCCCTAGAATGGGGGCCCGGAGAAGTCCATGATGCCAGCATCAAGACCCCACCAGGTGGGCACGTAGTGCCCCGCCCCCCACATCGCCAGCGTATTCGGACAAAGGCCCCTCAGTTACTGCACCCGGTATTCCCAGGCGGAATCCCATCCAAGTACTAACCAAGCCAGAACCTGCTTAGCTTCCGAGATCGGACGAGATCGGGCGTGTTCAGGTTGGTATGGCCGTAAGCCGAGCGGGCCCTGTCCCCCCAATAGTACACCGCCTGGCACACTGACCCTGCAGAACAGGCAGTCAGCATGGCCGTAAGCACACAAAAAAGGTTAACCAACGGAAGCAGGCAGCGCACCGGGGAAAAACCAGGCAACAGGCTGTTAACCCTAGCCTGGAGACTGCGGACGAGACAGGCGCCAGAGGGGACAGCTGAACACAGCCGCCCCGGCGGAAGGAGCGTAAGCTGGCGGTGTTGCATGACCAAGCCTCCATGTAAAAACCCCCACTCAGAGGGGTCGAGGCAGAGAAGGCTGACACGATTGGCAGACGTCATGAACGTGCAGGGGCACCCTCAAACGGTGAACCCGGGAGTTGACACTGCTCCAACACACCAGGGAATCAACCACCTCGGTGTTACCCAATGCGGTGGTTGTTCCTATAACCCCTCAAGAAAAAACTCCAAAACACACCTGCGGGTATACACCGGCTATACCGCAGTACAAGTGTTTCAGTTTTCAAAAAAGGGTTAACCCAGGCCTACGGGTCGACGAAACATTACTTGTCAAGTTTTGTCAAGTTTCTTTAATATTTGTCATACAGAAGTACAGAATACTTTTATACAAAATGCTTCTTACTGTTACGCTCCAGAGACTGTGCAAGACAAGATAAGTATGAAATAAAATAACATAGTAAAATTAGAAGTAAAAAAATGAGGTCACAGTGTTCAGTTTAGACATATGTACAATGTTCGATGCAGAATAGACATAGTTACCATACAATATACAATACTGTGCAGTGTACTAATATACAATACTATATAGTGCAAGGCAGAAATGGGACGAGGTGCAATTTAGGTACAATTCACAGTAGGTGTACGAGTTGTAGTGCAAATCCTTTATCAATAAATATAAAGTGTAAAGTGTGTTTGTGTGATCTAAAGTGTGGAGAGTGGGTGCTGCAGTGTGTTGTTTGTTTGAGTGAGTGTGTGCGTGTGGGTGTGTGTGCTGTGTGCATTTGATGGTTGTTGCATAGTGTTTATTGTTCGTTTAGCAGCCTGATGGCCTGGGGATAGAAGCTTCTTCTGAGTCTTTCTGTGCTCGCCTTAAGACTCCGGTATCGCTTGCCTGACCGCAGCAGTTCAAAGAGGCAGTTGTTCGGGTGGCTCGAGTCCTTAATAATTCTCTTAGCCTTCCCCTTGCACCGCTTGTTGTAAATGTTCTGGAGGGTGGGAAGCCCCCCTCCAATTGTGCGTTCGGCTGAACGTGTCACTCTTTGTAGTCTGCTACGGTCTTGTGCAGTGCTATTCCAAAACCAGGAGGTGATGTTGCCGGTCAGGATGCTCTCTATTGTACATGAGTAGAAGTTCCTAAGGATCTTCTGACTGACTTGGAACTTCCTTAGGCGCCTGAGGAAGTAGAGGCGTTGTCGTGCCTTCTTCACAACACTGTCAATGTGTGTGGTCCATGTCAAGTCCTCGGATATGTGGGCTCCGAGGTACTTGAAACTGTTCACTCTCTCAACCGGTGCCCCGTCGATGCTGAGGGGGCTGTAGTCCTTGACCCCCGACCTCCTGAAGTCCACAATCATCTCTTTTGTTTTGCTGACGTTCAGGGAGAGGCAGTTCTCCTGACACCACTGTGACAGGTTCTCTACCTCTTCCAGGTAGGCCCTTTCGTCGTTGGCAGAGATCAGGCCCACCACTACTGTGTCATCAGCAAATTTGATGATGGTGTTGTTGTTCCGCTGTGCTACGCAGTCATGTGTGTACAGGGAGTAGAGGAGGGGGCTCAGAACACAGCCCTGGGGGGCCCCTATGTTGAGCGTGATGGATGAGGAGGTGCAGTTGCCGGCTCTTACCACCTGGGGTCTGCCCGTCAGGAAGTCCAAGACCCACTGGCAGAGGTCATAGTTCAAGCCCAGGTCCCTGAGCTTGGCTATGAGTTTGGAGGGGACTATGGTATTGAATGCTGAGCTGTAGTCGATGAACAGCATTCTCACATAGTTCCCCTGCCTCTTGTCCAGGTGTGATGCTGCTGTGTGCAGCACATGGGCTATGGCGTCCTCCGTGGACCTGTTGGGGCGATATGCAAATTGCAGAGGGTCCAGGTTGATGGGGAGGGAGGAACAGATGTAGCCCTTCACTAGCTTCTCAAAGCACTTCATGGCTATGGAGGTGAGGGCTACAGGGCGGTAGTCGTTGAGGCAAGCGGGCGTAGATTTTTTGGGTACAGGGATGATGGTGGACTTCTTCAGACAGGTGGGGATGACAGCCTGTTCCAAGGACAGGTTGAAGATGTCAGTGAATACCGGGGCCAGTTGGTCGGCACAGACTTTTAGGACGCGGCCGGGGATGCCGTCCGGTCCTGCTGCCTTCCTGATATTCACTGTTTTAAAGATCCGTCTCACCTCATGCTCTGTTACCCTGAACACTGAGTCTCCATCAGCAGACCCCCCCCCCCCCCATTGCCGTGGTTTGTAGGCTGGTGTTGTTATTCACAGCCTCAAACCTCGCATAGAAGGAATTGAGATCATTTGCTAAGGAGATGTCACTGTTCAGTTTGAGGGGGGTGCCTTTGTAGTCTGTCATTGTTCTGAGGCCCTGCCACATGCCTCTAGAGTCAGCCTGTTCAAACTGAAGTTCAACTTTATCCCTGTAACGCCGTTTTGCCTCTATTACTGCTCTCCTGACGTTGTATCTTGCCATCTTGTGTTCTTCCATGTTGCCTGTCACCAGCCCGGTGTTGTATGCTGATGTGCGCACTTTCAGAGCCTCACGGACGGATTTGTCTACCCAGGGCTTTTGATTTGGGTAGATTTTAATTTTGGTGGAGGGGATTGTTTCTTCTACCAGAGTACAGACATAGTCAATTACCGTTTCGGTGTATTCGTTAATATTGGCTGTGTTATCACGGAATACACTCCAGTCTGTGCATTCAAGTGCAGCTTGGAGTGACTCCTCTGATGTCACGGCCCAACGCTTAACCTCTCGCGAGACCACCGGCGTTCGCTTGAGACTTTGTTTGTACTTTGGCAAAAGAAAGATGGCGGCGTGATCGCTTTTACCGAATGGACTAAGAGCCTGTGACTTGTACCCATTCTTAAATTGCGAGTATACATGGTCTAATATGTTCTCGCCTCTGGTGGGACAGGTCACATGCTGATAGAAATTCGGCAACACCTTTTTAAGACGCGCGCTGTTGAAATCACCCAGAACCAAAATGGCAGCATCAACATTAGCTGTCTGGAGTTTGTTTACCTCGTCGTGAAGTTTTGAAAGTGCGACCCCAGTGTTCGCGTGTGGTGGAATGTACACTCCGATGAGGATGATGGACGTTAACTCTCTTACGTTATCTCTCTTCGGACCGGGCCTGGCGGTACGGGAAGCACAGGGTCACCAGAGGAGGTCAAAAACCACCCCCACAGGCCCCTCTTCGCCATGCGTGAGAGAGGAGCGAAAAAGAATGGAGAACCAGCCCCTAAGCACACCGTACTTGGTATTCCCAGGCAGTCTCCCAACCAAGTACTAACCAGGACCAACCTGTGTAGCGGCCGAGATCCGACGAGATCGAGCGTGTACAGAATGGCATGGCTGTAAGCCATTACGACAGTGCTGAGTAAAAACGTACTCAACCAGGGTCTCCATAGCGCTTAACCCTGTGACACCCGGACCGAAAAAAGCCCAAGTCCCTCAGGGTACCAGAACAGCAGATCTGCATCCCCGGCGGACAACGGGTTAAACTGATCCGGACCAGCGCGACCAGAACCAGTCCCGTGCCCTAACCACGCCGACATGCCTACTCCAGGAGAAGGGCAGATATGCGTGTCGATCTTAACATGAAAAAGAAGGCGCCACCCAGACGTTCGGGCGAACCGCGCCTGGTGGCCCACCCCAAGGGCGTGAGACCCCTCTACATATGTTCAGATCCATTCCGTCATCATCCCCCAGACATGAACGAGAATCCGTCGAAAAACCAACCCAGGTCGTGGGATTTGGTCGTCGGAAGAGGAAAAACCCCCATCTCAGTTGCTTTATAAAAACGCTATTTCAACAACAAGCAACCAAGGCGTGCCAGTCAGTCGCCTGTTTACAGCGAGCTAGCACTATACGTGCGTCGGGACACACCCCCATCAATGAACAGGCTATTTAGACCTGTCATTGAATCCCCAAGGCGCCCAGGGGAACGACAAGAGGGGTGTGACACTCCCTAACTCCAACATTTCTTGAATAGAAAAGAAGGAAGCATCAACAGTATGTATCCCAGTCTACACAGCCGGGGGTAACATTTTTTCACATTTTTACATCCCACCACCCTCCCATAGGAAGGAGACGGGGATCCCCAGAGAGACTTCCCACGCGAGCTGTACAGATTGAAAAGAATATATTGCACCTTGAGCCATGTAAAAAATTGGTTTTAGGGCTCTCCGGGGAAGAGGCACTGAACCCATACACACTCAATAATCGAATTGAATCGAATACATATACAATAGAATAGAACCCTTCTAGAGGGTCCACTCACTTTGACAATCTGAGGAGGAAGGCTCTGTACTCTGATGGAGGCTCCCTCACATGGAAGAAGGAGTCCGAACTCACAGAAGGCCCGAATAGGCGCTTGGTGAGGAGGAGCCCTGACCACCCCTCTGAAACAGATCCATCACATGGACCTGAACAGCACACGGAAGTCCTACCAACAGAGACGCGCACGGTGACGTACTCTATGGCGGGGGAATTCCTGCGGTGCACACGCCCAATATACCAGGCCGTGGGACCAGGAAACTCCCCCCCCCCCCCCGTAACGTGCCGAACCGCCACGTGACGGGAACCTTGAAGGACAGGGGGTGTACCCCTGACCGACAGAACAAGGGGGAGAGGAAAGGTTACCAGTTCACCCCTTTACGACCCCACACCCATGATACGATGTAATGACAAAAAAGAGAATATGACACAGTCATAGTCAGCTCTATGAAGCGTTTGACAGCTCCACACAGCGCATGAGCTAACCTGCTATCTGATTTTTACTAAGGAAAAAACACAGAATAGAGAGGGCTCTAAGAGCCCCGGTCCAACATACACATGTGCTTCTGTGGCCAGTCCAACCCAGTTGTAGGTCACATGACACACACAACCCATCATCACCTACAAAAAATGGCAAAAACACTCAACAGAGGAACGCCGTTTTTCACAATGAGAGAATACATCATTCTCGATTAGTATCGGCCACAGGCCTTGCTAAGCACACACGACAGCGACCAAACCATCTTTTCTTTTAGGAAAATAAAGTTTCTCCAGCAGTTTTAGCACAACCTCAGCAATCAAGCTAAGGGTTACATCGCATCCCTACCACACAAAGACACAATTAGTGCACAACATGTCTGATAGAAGGATGAAAAAGTCCCCAGGGAACCGGGGGGAAACACAATCCTCTTATTTTACCCTCAATACGGCCAGTTAAAACAGGAAAACCTGTTAATATGTGAACACACTGTTCATTGTCATCACAGGCTGAGAAAAGAACATTCTTTTACTCACTTGTCACCAAGCATAGCTTCATAGGTTAGTTACCTTAGTTGTGAGTACACGGTACATATAAACACCATGATGTTTCTCACACAACAACCAGATCATTACATCCCGATTTGCACGGAGAAGCTAACTGCCAGTGACAAAAACAGCTCACACATAACCCGCAACGTATCCTAAATGCATTGCAGCAACACACGTTTTGGGAAAAACATCGTTATTCACAATACATTTAGAAAAGTAAAACCAGAAGACGTGTTATAAGGTCTGGTCAAACCTGGTCCTACCCGGAACGTAGATCAGCGAAGTGCAGTCACAGACACCGTAGGAACACAGCCGCTCCTGTGTTGTTCGAACTGGGCAGCGTCGCCGCTCCAACCCGCACTACAGTCCTCTTTGTTGATGCAACCTTGCCGTCCTGGCTCAGGGCAGGGTCGACGAAAATATCCCCTGTCAAGGATGACGTCGTAGTCAAGAGTGTAAAACATGTTAAAATCAAAGCACGTTCAACAGAATAGCATCAAGCTAACGGCCGCTCCAACCGTTCGAGCGCTACTGCCCCTGCTCGCGAGACGCCGAGCTAACTGCGCACGCGACCAGAAGCGAACTCACGGCGGCGCGCGAGAAGCTAAAGCTACCCCGCGCCAGGCCATGGCCTATAGCAGCAAGCTAACGTTACCTAGTGATCACGACATGCTAGCACCGCAGCTAACAGCTGACTGGCTAACAGTAGGCCCCACCTAAGCAGGCCATGCAGCGATCCCAGCAGGCTAACGCAGCAGTTAACAGCTGACTGGCTAACCGTAAGCTAAGCAGCTATCAACTGAACATGTATACAATGACATAACACTCACCCAGACAGGCTGCCGTTCTGAACCTCTCCTCACTGTTTAAGAGAACAGAGAAACAAGATGTCAACACTGCTTTACAAAGGTGATTTTACCAACACCCGACGGAATCAGCACAATACCAAACTGGCCTGTGTAGCTGATTTGAACATGGATCTGCCGCTATCGCACATCCATACACATATCCCCTCGTGAAGGAATACTCTCATTTGGATATGAAAGATGGGGCCTTAACACGGTGACAGAGAGATGTCCACTCGTCCAGAACACACAGGGATCACCAGTGTTAATGGTCGCAGCCCACTAGTTAAAACTATAATGGTCTTCAGACCAAGGCCTTCTGTCGCCTAGGTGGCTGAACAAAGGACCCTAGCCTGGGGCCGGTTTCCATAAACATTGTCAAGTAGCCCCCATAGCACTAACAGACAAGTGGAGCCTGCCAGCAAAACACTACTCACCCAACCTGGAACGCACCGCCTCTCACAACAGCGGCATGTCCGACAGTTCAGCTGTGGCCTGACAGGTTTCACCCCAACAAACACAGCAAGGAACTGCAGTTGAGAAGCATGCAGCGGCGTGCTCCCAATACGAAAACCGGTGGAGGGTTTTTAGAATGATCATCATCTTCCAGACCCTCCAGTACGAAGACAATATCGCCGTATTTTCTCGAAAATAGTGAGAGAGAAAATAAAGATATGATGTCAACGTATCCTTGTTTCCCAAAGCTGCTCCTAAACCTTTCTTCCATCATGGTGTCAAGTGTGGGGATCTACCGAGGCACTTCTTCCTTGTGGTGAAAGCGAGAAGGAGGAGAGCAGGTGACCACACACCTGCTTATGAAGGTAAGCTGATGAGGGGTGTGGTCAGACAAATATTGGGATTAAAGGTACATTGTGGTCTTTATTCAGTGCGCGTGCACATATGCGAGATAGTGCAGTAGTGATGCCAAGCAGAGCCCCTAACGGAACAGAACCACTGTTTGGCGTTGGTTTTGCAGGTGTTCCCTTGTACACTGGTTCAATAACTCGATTGAAGGAGTGTGTATAAAGTCTTTTACAATGGACGCCATATCTAAAGCACTAATCACTACTTATATAGAAAACAAACAGAAAACATGGTGAGCAAGACTTTCCGAGTGCCAATCCCTAACCATATACAATGATATTTGTATTTTTGAGCAACCCTGGTTCCCTACCAATATCACTAATCTAAACCTAACCGTCTTCTTTCTTTACCCTCGACAGAGACCGAAGTCTCCACCTTACAGACTCCAGTTCAAAACAAAAAAGGAAAAAATAATAAATTTAGTGGACTGTTGGAAGTACTGATACAGTACAGCTGGCCCACTCGGCGCCTACCTAACCAGGGCTACTCACTACCACTTTTAAACAGATTAAATAGCACTCAAAAAGTCATACTCACCACCCGCTGCATGTCCACAGAGGAGAGGATTCACCACACTCTCACTCAGGGTCCAATTACTGACCAAGCTGCTCTCCTCCAAACCAATCAAACAAACAAAAACAAACAAACCAATTACTTGTATGCATCTCCCAAACAATTTACATGTAGAAACAAACATGCAATTACTAACAAATGAATAAATCTATAACAAAAATGTTGTATGGAATAAACTTTCCGAAGTGTTACTTACCAAGAAAGTCAAAAATCAGATTCCACCACTACAAACTAAACCAAAAGCCAACAAACTAATCAATTAAACAAAAAAGGTCCACCAAAAGGACGAGCCCCCATTTTGTCATGAACCAAACTCAAGGTACAGACAAAACAAGGGAGACCACACAAGTACTTGAAGTTTGTAACAAAGAGTAATTTAATTATGCTATTTAAATATGTACAAACAAAAGAAATTAAAGAATGAATGGATCAGTAATATCAGTAATGTAGTGAGTGCATGAGTGAGTCAGTGTGTGGTGCGTGTAAATGATAATATGAGAAACAACCAAACCAAATTCAAACAAACAAAATGTCAGGACCAGCTTGGAGGAGAGACAGCAGACAAATGGAGAAGTCAGGCCTTTTACACAAGTGTGCCTCCTCCTCCTGACACACCTGCACAGGTGCATCTGATTGCCAGTCTGTGGATGACAAACAGGTTAATGGAGATATCCAGGTATATCCCTGAGTCAACCTGTAGGAGAGGGATGGGGTTGTCACATGTGTCATTATGACCATGCTGGAATATGAATGCCTTTATTCGTTTTGTTCGATTGGCTACCGGGTATAATATGATTTGTACTAGAGGCATACAATCTATTTTGTTGTCGGTATTAGGTAGCCTATATGAATTACATATAATAGCAGCCATAGCCTACATTATGCAACAGTAACTTGCGCATATATAATAACACATGGCACAGCCCTGCATACAGTAAACTAACTTGCTCATTAATCTAGCTGTTGTATCTTTACGCTTATGAAAACATTAAATAATATGTATAGGCCGTCGCTTTGCATTAATAGCCTATATTCTCAAATGGCATTTAATGGCTATCCGACTCCTCGCTATCCTCGCGGACGGACCAGTATACCTTATATCATATATATATATATTCATATTCATATCATAGTTTACTCTATCAGCCTACCCAGCATGTAATACGTTCTTTGTTAGAACTCAACTCGTTATTATTTTGCGCATAGATTGCAGAAATACGGGAACGTTTTGATTTATATTAAAAGGCTTTGACATTGTAAAACTAAATACGTAGAATTCTGTAAGCAGAATACAAGTCATATCACCCACACGATATATGCTCTGTATCCAGAGCATGTATGCTTTTCATTCATTTAAGACACATTTATTGCAAGGGTTTTGTAATACACATAAACTCAACAAATAACCTCTTTTCTCGGTGCAATGCATTTTTTATTCTTTCTTTATACAGTAGGAAGGTGGAAGAACACTATATCGTGGGTGTTCATATGACTTGTATTCTGCTTACAGCTTCGAAATTCCACTTATTACGTTTAACAATGGCAAAGCCTTTTAAATATAATCAAAACGTTCCTGTATTTCTGCAATCTATGCGCAAAATAATAACGAGTTGAGTTAAGCGGAGCGCAGTCAGTGCACCCCGTATATTCCGATAACGCTATATAAACCATGCTGCATTCATTCGGAGAGAAAGACCTATTATTCCAAATGCTATTTATAGGGGTTTGACCATAAATACACTACTGTTGCTATTTTACAATGAACTATAATGAATTACGGGCCATACAGAACATGCCAGTGTTGAAACTAATGCACGGAAGCTTATTTCCGCGTTGTAATATTCATATTCTACCACCGGGCGCCAGGTATGCATGCTCCGAGCTGTGCGTAGATATACGCACAAAGTCAAGCACAAGTTCAAATTGATAAGTCCCACACTTTGCTTAAAAATTATCGTACGCACGGGTTACGCACATATCTGTGCGTACGCAACGTTGATAAATGAGGGCCCAGGTTGATTTCCTCTCACGTGACAAAACCACCTTATTTTCTGTCCTTTTCTCTCTGTAAACACAGTATCGTCTGGTTGCTATTGTTGTTGTTGTTGTTGTTGTTGTTGTTGTTGTTGTTGTTGTTGTTGCTGTTGTTGTTGTTGTTGTTGTTGAGT
>NC_140165.1:112536532-112559032 GCF_963971535.1 Notolepis coatsorum
CATCTTTGACAGTGAATAAAACCATGATAATAATGACCAAACTTAAAAAACTGCCACTGAGCTCATTTAGTACCCTCTTGAGATCATGTGTACAAAATATCTAAGGAAATTATTAAAGGGAAGATGATCAAATTGAAGGTTTTGTATATACAGTACTGAATTCTCCCATCCGGACCAATGCAATTTGAAATATTATTATAGAATATAGAATATATGCTTATACATTACCTTATTATAGCCAATTCGCACATTTATATATATATATACATATAGTATCTTTCAAATGGCTGAGTTCAATTTGGATATAGTATCACCAGGCGTGCATAATAACATATACTGATATTTAATGTAATCGACTGTACTTTTTTATTTCCCCCACAGTGTAACCATTTTGTAACTAATTTCAGATCTAATTCTTCCTACATGATTACAATAGTGTGGAGAAACTGACTGCGTTTCAATATTTGTCAAAAACGTTACCTTTTGTAGCTTATTATCGCGAATCATAACAATTATTGATATGATTCATTCAGAACGCTGAACTTTGAAACACCATAGTGGACCACAGGAAGTGTAGAACGGAGAAATTCCAACACTGAACGATAGCTAGCGATCCCCTCTTGAAAATGGCCACAAAATTCCCATGGTTCAACATTTCCATTTCCGCTTCCGGGTCAAAAAACGAGTGGAAAAATTAAAACTTAAAATGATATAAATACACTTTTAACCTATTGCTAAACTATTGCCAACCTAACGTTTTACATTCTACATGTATTTGTGACATAGTAGTGATAATAATACTTGAAAACGGTTGATTTTAAAATCACAAATTATTTTGCATCTTTATAAAAATATTAATATATGATAATAATGTCAAAAGGGGTCGGTACCGACCCTGTCGAGTGGAACAGGTTAAGCAGATGCTCCTGAATCCTAAACCATTGCTGAGTCCATAGAAAGGATTATTTTCCCCCCTTTTCTTTTTTTGCAGCGCTCTTCCTTTGCACTATGCCTTTCCTACCTATTCCGACCTATTTGTAAATCTGTCAAAAGCATTTACAGTTGACTATTCTCTTCTTTTACATATATTACACAGCGTTGGTTTTGATAGAAATGCTTGTAGTTGGTTTCAGAGTTATTTGTCTGAGAGATTTCAGTGTATGAAAACGGGGAATGCCCAGTCAGAGTTCTTACCCATTACAAAAGGCGTCCCGCAGGGATCAATCATTGGTCCTGTATTATTTACCATTTATATTTTATTGACTCATCTTTGAGTGGCTGTCAAGTCCATCTTTATGTAGATGACACTATTCTCTATTGTTTGTCTATTGCTGACTCTGTACAACTAGTAATTTAGAACACTTATTTAATGCTCTGTAAGATGCACTTATTGCCCTAACCTCTTAACGTTTGGGGGACCGTATATGGGCTGTCACTCCCAGGATGCACGCGCATCGTGGCACTTTGGCCGTGTCTGCCGGCTCCGGGCTGCATTTTTTGCCCTGCAACCAATACATTATTGGAAATTTGAATTTGCCACCGTTCAATCATCACCCCACTCAACCTATTGCGTGATTCCATTCTAGCTACAAGACAAAACATCCAGCGAGCGTCATTTGACAAGCCTTTCGGACGAGTGACCACGTCCGGTTGTGAACGGTCCTGAACTGACCAGTCACCGCTGATCTATTTCATTAGCACTCAAAGAGATTTTTTTCTTTGAAAAACATCTGAATGTTACCTTTCAAAATAGACCAGACTCATGCATGTGCTATAAGGATAAAGTAATAAATCGCAAATTACATTGGGTATGCAATCGTAAAAAAATTATAATAAACTAGCCCCATTTTGGCGGCTGGGTGGCGCAGCGGACATTGCGCTCGTCACCAACGCACGAGACACCGGTATCGAATCCGGCTGTCGGCGTTGCCTCCAGCTTGGGCCGGCCGTCATACTAACTCAATTGGCAGAGTTAGCGGGTGGGAAGTCGATGGGTGGTAATCTGGACGTTGTAAACAGTGACTCCTACAGGTTGGTTGGGGCGCCTGCACAGCAGAGACAGGAAAATGGCGGGGGCAGTGTGAGCCTCCTACACGTTACTCCTCGCCAAATGAGAGTCCGTGCTGGCAGGTGAAAAGATGCGACTGGCTGCCTACACATGTATCGGAGGGGACATGCGATGGGCTTCTATCCTCCCTACAACCGGCCAGTGGGGGGCACATGCAAGCAACGTTCAAGACAAGGGAGGGGAGAATTGGCACGGCTAAATTGGGATGGGAGAAACATTGATGTGGATAAAAAGAATAAATAAACTAGCCATTTTTTAAGCTTGCACTTAATGTAAATGAAACAAAATCCATGATGTTCTCTAGAACTAGAGATATTGTTTAGAATAAATAGCATACTGTATTGACTGTGAATGGGTCTGACATCGAGAGAGTTACAGAATACAAATATCTTGACATGTGGCTTGATGAGGTCCATATAGACAATTTTGCCAGTAAATTACAGCAACAAGTTACTCCTTGTACAGCGTCCTGATGATTAGCAGAAAGAGGGTTGTTGAAGCAGTTTTTCTATCTGTCTACTGATTTTGTTCTAAAGCCATTGTATTCTGTATATCACTCAGCCCTCAGATGTATCACCAGTGATAGTTATAGTACTCACCATTGTATCCTGTACAATAAGGTCGGGTGGTCCTCTCTGGCATAGATACGTGATTTGCACTGGCATCTATTTCTACATAAAGCCATTGTTGGAGATCTCCCCCTAATATCACTTCATTATTGAACTGGTCCTCTGGACTCGCTCCATTGATTGGCTCACACTTCAATCCCCCAGAGTTTACACTGAACTTGGGAAATCTGCTTTTAGTTTCTGTGATTGATTGACTTTTTTGTTACGCTTTTTATTCATTGTGTGCTCTATTTCTCAACATAATTTGAAATGAGAGTTGAACTCTCAATGACAGATGATCAAGACTAAATAAAGGGTGAATGAATGAATACTACTGTATATGTGTCTATATTACTGTACAGCATATGTGTCTATACTACTGTATATGTGTATAATACTACTATATATGTATCTATACTACTATATGTGTACACTACTGTATATGTGTACACTACTATATATGAGTCCATACTACTATGAGTATATATGTTTCTATACTACTGTATATGGTATATGTGCCTGAGTCCCTTTGCATCTGTGTGCTCACCACTGATAAACAATGTCTGAGAAATAATGACACCCCCCCCTTCCTTCCTTTCTCCCTCCCTCTGTCCCTCTCTCTCTCCCTCTGTGATGACAGCACTGTTTTCTGTAGTGTGGCAGGCGCTTGTCTCTTGGCACATTGTGTACCCATTAACAAGGCCTTGTGCTTGTTCCCCTCTACTCTCCCCTCCACTCGCCTCCTCTCTCCTCCCTTCTCCCTTCCTACCATCTCCCCACTTCTCCTCTTCCCTTCCATCCTAGCATCTCTCCCCTCCTCCACTCCTCTCTCCCCTCCTCTCTTCCTATCTCCCCTCCTCTCCTCCCCTCTTCCCTCTCTCCTCGCACCTCCTCTCCTCCCCCTATCCGTAGAGCGGTGTGAAGTGACACATCCCAGGCTTTAACTAAAGTGCTCTCTTGCTGCAGTCAGGCACATTAGAAGTGGGTGTGCAGGGATGCGACAGCACGCCCTATCATCAGCGTGTCCTTACTGCACCATACTTTAAAAAAAAGAAAATTCCCATAAATGTAACTCTGTTGAATATGCATTATTATAGTATATAATAATATATTGAATCTTTATAAACTAAATAAAATGTGTTATTTGGTTCAATCATATTTTGATGGGTGAGATTAACATCTTCATTCTCAGTAGGCCTAATCTCTGTTTACATACTGCTAGCTCATATTATGCAGGAAGAGTAGCTATGATGGCAGCAGCAAACTTCACCTAAACTACCTTCAGTTCCCTTCTTATCTTGTTCTCTCTGGTGTGACGAGCAGCATTATGGTGAGGTGTATTGATTTTCACTAAGTTGTGGTTTACATTAAGCCACTTTTATAGTTTTAACAAGTGGGGTAATATTTAGATAGCAAAGGCAAAGTCTGACAACGAGGGGCAGTGGCTAGAAGGTGTTGCTGATGGCAGAACTGTGTGTGGTTAAAGCATAAGGGCTCATGCATGGCTCAGTCTATTAGTCTACTGCCCAGAGTGACCCCACCCCCCATTTATTTTACAGCACCTTCTCCCAGAAAATAGTTCCAATGTGCCTGGCTGCATGTCCTTGTGTGTGTGTGTGTGTGTGTGTGTGTGCACGCCCATATGTGCCTGAGCACAAAGCAAGTCGGCCACACATCCCCGGCAAAAGGGTGATGATGAATGGAGGGTAGTATAGTATTAAACCTTATTAAAAGATTAATTTTGACAGAGTTCGGGCTTGTTCATTCCGAGGCCAGCCAGCTAGGCTATTAGCATCAGGAAACTGTGCCTGCTGTCCTCTGTAATGAGGTACGTGAGCTACACCACGTTGGGGAGGGGAGAGAGGGGGGGGGGATTGGGGGTTCTAATAGGTAATGTCCCCAGCTATGTGATATGCGGTGGGCAGTGAAGGGATTTAATGCAGCTGCTGTATGGTGTGGTGTAATTTGCTCCAGTGACTTGGTGGCGTCCTAAAATAAGTATGGTTAGCTGGAGAAACTGGGTAGTAACCGGAAAGTTGCTGGTTCAATCCCTGTTATAGTACCCATGTAAAATAAAGACAACAAAGGTACGCTAGGCACACATGGGTTTGAATGTAGTATGTTGATGATTTTGACACTATAATATGCTGTGCAGTTAAAGGTATCTTATAGTTTTTCTTGTAACGCTTTTGTTTATATTCACATCTCCACCCAATAACCTTTTCTATTGTTATTCCCGTCCATTTTAGCCATGTTCTTTTCTCTCGCAGTGTTTATGCCCACGTTAATAAGATTCACTGTCAAGTTGTAACGAATCCGACCTCCTCTGTTGATTGACAGGCAGTTGGCTTGTTAGATTTCAAAGAAGTAGATCATATGGGAGCATGTCTATGTTCCCCGGGTCCTATGTTCCCCGATTGATTGATTGATTGATCGATTGATTGAAAATTTTAGACCACCAGCCCTGATTCCAAACTCTAACCTTAACCAACTTCGAAAGAGGGCCTAAGCTTAACCAGTTCGAGACAAGGCGGACATTAATAATTAATAAAATAATACAAATTTATAAAATTTCCAATCAATTAATCAATAAATGGGGGAACATAGGACCCGGGGAACATAAGACCCGGGGAACATAGGGATGATCCCGATCGTATAGACCAATACATTTTAAGAACGAGGGCATATTTACATATTATTTATTTTGTGTGTTCTATGTCACCCCAGTGCTTGTGATGTGCTGGAATAATTCTCAGCCTACTATGCTCTACTTCTACTAGAGTAGAAGATCTTAATCAATTAGTGTTCAGTAATTGATATTACTGCCGTCAGGGGATAGGGAGGATACTCTGCCCATTGTTTTGGGGGGGGGGGGGGGTTCAAAGTGTATTTGCGCCTATGAATCATTGTGCTAGTTTAAAGGAGTACGCCAACATTTTGGGAAATTAGCTTACCCTCTTCTCCAGAGAGAGACTAGATAGATACCAGTTTCCTCTCAGCTCGTTCAGTAGAACGCTGCATGTTAGCCTAGCTTAGCACAATGAATGGAAGTGGACATGACCGGTTAGCCTAGGCATTGTCCAACTAACACCTCTCCCGAAGGCTAACCGGTCATGTCCACTTCCATTCATTGTGCTAAGCTAGGCTAACACGCAGCCAGATAGCTTTCTACTGAACGCACATAGGAAAGGAAACTGGTATCTATCTTCTTGTCTCTCTCTGGAGAAGACGATAAGCTAATTTCCCAAAATGTTGGCGTTTTCTTTTAACACAAACTCAAGTGATAAAGAAAAACTGTTCTTTCTCATATAACGTTAATTCCATTTGTTCCACCATTTCACGTCAGCTAGTTCAGTCACTCGATGACAGATTTGACACTGTCGCCGTGAGGCCAAGTACAGCCAATGATGTTTGACGTTTGCAACGCTATTCAACTGAAGAAAACGGACGCCGAACCAATCTGCCGGGCCGAACATATCCGGTACCTACAGCTGCGACTATTGTGGGCGTGAAGAATGACCAGGTGAAACAACTGATCACACGACAACAAACAACAAAAAGAAAAGGTGATGAGACCCAATCAAAAAGAAAACAAATGAGGATGGTGAGCGGGGATTCAGCGTCGTGAAGCAGGTGGAGAGTGACCCCCGCCTGAGGAGCCAGACCGTGTCAGACCTGCTGACTGTGCAGCTGCTTCAATCCAGGACTTTGATCCAAGGAAACTATAAAAGAAGGAAGGGTCATCACGTCACCGTGTAGCACGTGGATGGAGGCACATTGGTGCCATATGTGGAAACGTTCAGTTCGGTCAACATTGAGTTGAAGGGGATCAGCCGTTTCCTCCTCTGCCATTAAACAGGCGCGCTGTCAGAATCCTTATTATTACCTCAAATGTCAGAATCTTCTGCAATTTGTTGCATTGTTTCTAGCCAACGTTTGATATTGGTTGTATATTTCCTCTGATAGCTGGTATGTTTAGAATTTTAATAGAGGCTTCAATAGAACTTTGTCTGCACCAATGTCTGTCACCAAGCAAATCATATAACCCTGGTATTCGGATGTGATGAGCCTTCCTTCTTTTATAGTTTCCTTGTCCAACCCCAGGAATTGTGAATTGTGGCATTTGGTTAGCCCTCCGGTCACCCAGGACCGAGTTTATGGACCAGAGAGACCAACAGAGAAGGAATCTGCAGAAGGATGAATATTTTGATGAAGGCTATGTTGATCCCCCTCTCTCTCTCTCTCTCTCTCTCTCTCTCTTCTCTCTCTCTCTCTCTCTCTCTCTCTCTCTCTGCTCTCTCTCTCTCTCTCTCTCTCTCTCTCTCTCTCTCTCTCTCTCTCTCTCTCTCTCTCTCTCTCTCTCTCTCTCTCTCTCTCTCTCTCTCTCTCTCTCTCTCTCTCTCTCTCCTCTCTCTCTCTCTCTGCTCTCTCTCTCTCTCTCTCTCTCTCTCTTACACACACACACACACACACACACACACACACACACACACACACACACACACACACACACACACACACACACACACACACACACACACACACACACACACACACACACACACACACACAAACTTAGTCTCGATAGAAAATGTTTACTTCTTTGAATCAGATGTTGTATCCATGTTACAATCTCCAGGTACCTTTGTTCATTACTTTGTGGGGCAGAGGGTTGTGAGGGTTGTGACTGGTGTAAATGCTGAGTGGCTTTGTAACCGTGGAGAGCCACTATAGCCACAGTAGCTGGTGAGCCGACAGGTTGACGTCAAGCCCTGCCTGTCAGCCTACAATGAAACAGATTCACTTCTGTTGTTGAAAATAGACTCTAGGTTGTGTGATTTCACATTAAATCCTGCCTCGCCGCTCTCACGTCGTGGTGTCTGTGGTGTCTGCAGTGCTTGGAGTTAAATCTTTCAGGCGGTGAGCGTCACGTCTGAGAGCCTCCTCCATGGCCTCCGTCTCTCTCAGCTCGCATGTAAGTGTTTATGCTTAAAATGTATGAATAAAGTACTAATCGACCCCCTGAAAAAGATAATAATAAGATAATAAAATGATAAAAAAAAAGATAAATAATAATACATTCTATATTAAAAAAAAAATCAAGAAAACCCTATGGTTTTTAGAAACCCCTATGGAACGCTAACCGTTATGTCTTAATCATACCAAACCACTGTTAAGTGAATGTTAAAACGAATCTAAACTCTAACTCAATTGGTTCATTGGTATTGTATTTTGCCGATACATAATATATATATATTACTTAAGGCTATAACATAACGTTTCTAATGAGCTGACCGTGTTGATGGGGGACAAGAGGGCTTTTTTGTTTGTTTGCTGAACATTTCCAGGCTCCCAACCATTTATTTGTTTGCCCTGAGTGTGTGTGTGTGTGTGTGTGTGTGTGTGTGTGTGTGTGTGTGTGTGTGTGTGTGTGTGTGTGTGTGTGTGTGTGTGTGTGTGTGTGTGTGTGTGTGTGTGTGTGTGTGTGTGTGTGTGTGTCTGTGTGTATGTCTGTGTGTATGTCTGTGTGTGTGTGTGTGTGTGTGCGTGAATGCATGTGTGTGCGTGCGTACAGCTACAGTACGTGTGTAACGTATCTCGCAGTGGGAAATAGCATACTGTCATGATCAGAGAGATGGTGCAATGCCTCCTGTCTCACACAGTAGTCTATCTATCCCTACCCCACTCATCTAACCCTTCAACATTCCTGTCACTCATCTGCCTACATCTCTCTCTCTCTCTCTCTCTCTCTCTCTCTCTCTCTCTCTCTCTCTCTCTCTTCTCTCTCTCTCTCTCTCTCTCTCTCTCTCTCTCTCTCTAACTACTCGTTCATCCTCCTCTTCATACATCCCTCGCTCGTCTTCTCCTTCATCAGCTCGTCCTCTTCTGTCTAGACGCTCCATGTCCCCTCTATCTGCATAGACGCTTCCATCGCTACACAAACAAGAGCAGTCACACACACACACACACACACACACACACACACACACACACACACACACACACACACACACACACACACACACACACACACACACACACACACACACACACACACACACACACACACACACACACACACACACACACACACACACTCACATGGATCTCCAGGACTCGCCACAGGAGAACAGATCTCCAACGAGTACTGCCAGGAGCGGATCACCTCAACCAGCGTCTTCCCCCAGCGAGGCGGACAAGATGCTGGCACAGGCATTCCTCGCCAGCCTAGCAGCCTCAACAGAGCGCAATCGACTCCAAGCACAGACGCTTAGTGAGCGCGAACATTCTTCCATGGAAGAGAACGCCTTCAGGCGGCAGCAACGGAGCGACGAAAGATCGTATACGTCTAGAGATTAGACGCCTTCAGACGGAAGAGAATATGGTAAGGGACCGGGCCGAAGCCCAGCGCGTCGCCGCCGAAGCCCATCGTGCCGCTGCCGGTGCCCAAAGAGAAGCAGAGCGCGACCTCGCTCTCACCAAGCGCGAAGCCGAGCGCGACCGATTACTAGCGCAGATAATGGAGCAGCTGATCACCAGGGCAACACCCCCTCCCTCCGCACGGGGTTCCAGGGCCTCGTCAAGACAAGGGTCAAGGGCACCCTCCCCTACCCGATCAAGCGACCCTGAGCCCGACCACCAGAGAGAGCCTATACCCCCCTCCGAACCCCTTCCCCGACCGGTCCAAGTGAGACCCAGCTACAAGGAAGAAACGGTCTACACCGCGGAGAGGCTAAATAGACGACTACAGGATCTAGAGGACCTGCCAGAGGAAGAAGAAGAGGGAGAGGAGGAGAGTCAAGCCCGACAGCAGCACAGTACTCCACAGGACCAGGAGGTCCAGTACAGCCCAGGCTCTACCCACGCGGCTCTGCGCTACAGACCCCCGACTCAATTCACGGGTGAGCTTGACGCACGACCAGCCTCGAGGAACAGCACCTGGATACGCGGGCCATGGTACCCAGCAGGTACCAGCCCACCAAGAGGCGTAAGAGGAGACTCGCCTAGGAGGCCTCTCTTCCAACGCTCACCGATGTGCCAGCCATCCATGGCATCATACATTGGCACACCGACGTTTCCGGACTTCACCCACGAGAACAGAGCACAGTACACGGAGCTACGAATGTGCTTAGAGACAATGATGTCCGATGTAGCTGATGAACCGTACAAGTATGCTATCCTACTGAAGCACCTCAAGGTGCCCCGAGCGCACAATATAGCGCTGGCCTATGCCACCTCTACTACCCCATACACAGCGGCTCTAGCAGCACTCGACCAAAGATATGGACGCATATGGGACTACGTAATACAAGAGATAAGGCATATTGACCGCCTACCCCCAGCCACAGACAATCGCTCACTAGATGACCTGTCTATCAAGGTACAATCCCTGGTAGGGATGCTGGGGGCGCAAAGAGAAAAGGGTATGCACGAACTGTACGCAAACTCTAATGTCGAGAGGATTTTAGAGAAGCTTCCGCCCGCCCGACAAGAGCGCTTCAGGCGGCAAAGAGACCACCGTGATCCTAACGGTCCCGAGCCATCCCTCCTAGACCTAGCCGACTTCCTGGCGAGAGAAGTCAACAGCCTACAGTTGGATACGTTCATGCGGAGCACCCCAAGCTCCAGAGAGGGACCTAGGAGAGCAAACGATGGCCGAAGATTGGTGACCGTCATGCACCAATCAGAATCAGTACCGAGCAGCAAGAACCACAGTACCCCCTCGATGAAAGAGAAGTGGAAGATGGTGTGCCCGTACTGCGAAAAGGAACACTGGTTGTCACAATGTGACACATTCAAGAAGATGACCGCCGACGAGTCAATGGATAAAGTCCAACCGACGCTGTTACCGATGTGCGCGCAGTCACATGGCAGCCGATTGCCGCTTAAAGAAGAGGTGTAGTCGGTGTGACGGAGCCCACCTGGATGTCCTACACGACAGTAACAGAAGGGGGCCTGCACCCTCAAGCAGCACAGGGGCAAGTGTTGTGTGCATTGACCCCGCCAGCAGCGGGGGCGCCCGGGTGCTCTTGGGGGTGGTCCGCTAACACTGAGTTGCCAGGATAAGGTCATGGACACTTACGCCGTCCTTGACGACGGGTCAGAGAAGACCCTTCTCCTCGCGTCCGCTGCGGCCCAGCTGGGGCTGCGGGGGAGCGAAAACCAGATGACGATTCGGACAATAAAAAGAGATCTAAAGACGATAAAGGGCGAGAATGTCTCCTTCACTATCAGTCGAGACCCGCCTAGGATGGACATTACAAGGCCCCCTCGCTAAGTCTCTTAACCGAACAGCGGCCACTAACTGCCTCCACTCCAGAGTGACAGAGGAGGACGCCGCCCTCCTGCAGCATGTCGAGAGGCTATGGACACTAGAGACAATGCCCTTTAAGAACGAAAAGAAAGACATTCGTTCCAAGGAAGACATTTACGCTATAGCCCTCCTCGAGCAGGGGACAAAGAGAGTCAAAGTCAACGGAGTGATGAGATACGCAACTCCACTCCTGAGGCGAGAGGGTATGCCTACCTTCCACGCCCCAAAAGAAGCGACGGAGCGGTATCTATTGAACACAGAGCGGCGCCTAGCCAGAGACCCCGCTCAAGAGACGGTGTACCGCGCTGAGATTAACAAGCTAATCACAGCGGGACACATAAAGAAAATTGACATTAAAGAGGCCGATCAGACGACCGAATCACAGTACGTGCCGCACCACAAAGTCCACCACAACGGCAAGGATCGTATTGTGTTCAACTGCAGCTACCAGATCGGATCACAAAATCTGAATAAAGAGCTCTTGCCCGGCCCAACACTCGGCCCCTCTCTACTAGGCGTGTTACTACGTTTCCGCCAAGACAAGGTGGCCATCAGCGGCGACATCAAAGGGATGTTCCTGCAGGTGAGACTAGTGGAGGAGGACAAGCCCCTGCTGCGGTTCCTATAGAGAGAGAGGATCGGGGATGAGCAACCAGCCATCTATCAATGGGAAGTCCTCCCTTTCGGAACCACATGCAGCCCATGCTGTGCTACGTTTGCACTGCAAAAGCACGTCGCAGAGGACCCAGCAGCTGATGAAGAGGTCCGACAAAGTGTAGGAAATAGTTTCTACGTGGACAACTGTCTGCAAAGCGTCTCGACGCCAGAAGAAGCGGAGGCCCTTCTACTCAAGCTCCGCGCCTCCCTGATCAAAGGCGGCTTTGATCTCAGGCAGTGGGCCAGCAGCGACCCGCAAGTATTGCGCAGCCTCTCCCCCGAGGACAAGGCAGCAAGCAGCGAGACCTGGATGGCGACCGTCCCAGGAGAGGCCCAAGAGATGACATTGGGACTGGTCTGGCGCTTCGGGGCGGACTCGCTCCATTATAGGCACACACCCCTGACCAAGGAGCAGGGAAGGTCGACTGCACTGCCGACCGCCAGACGGAGTGTATACAGAGCACTCGCCGGACGGTATGACCCGTTGGGATGTGTTCTACCTTACACCACCAGGGCAGGGATGATTGTGGGAGCGTTGTGGGACAAGGACCGGGGATGGGACGGCCCCATGCCCGAGCACCTTGCGTCCACATGGAGGGAGTGGGAGACGGAACTCGGCTCGCTCCCAGGTGTCAACGTGCGCCGCAGCTGCTTCCCACCCACGGTGGGGCCGGAGACGTGCCGGATGGACCTGCACGTCTTCAGCGACGCCTCCGAAGTGGCCTGCGGTTCGGTGGCCTACTTGCGTGCCCGAGAGGAGGGAGGAGAGGTGCATGCTGCTTTCGTCCTGGCTCGCTCAAGAGTGGCCCCACGAGAGCGGCGGTCTGTCCCGCGTCTGGAGCTCTGCGCAGCCCTGGCGGGAGCGCGGCTCGCCACGTTGATCCGGCGTGGGCTCACCATTCCGGTGCGGGGAACGGTCTTGTGGTCGGACTCCACGACAGTGCTCACGTGGATCCGGTCTGATTCGTGCGGATGCAGGGTCTTCGTGGGAGTCAGAGTCGCGGAGATTCGGGATTTGACAGAAGTAGCAAGCTGGAGGTATGTGGACACAAAACACAACCCAGCTGACGTCATCACCCGGGGAATGTCCCTGGATGACCTCACCCGTCACAACCTATACAGTGACGGGCCAGAGTTCCTCAAGCTCCCGGAAGAAGAGTGGCCTACACCCACCCCACGGGAAGCGAGTAAAGAGGAGGCCGAAAACAAGAAATCTATGTTCTGTGGATTGAACACACTCGTCTCCACAGACCCCGACATAGACGATTGCCTCACCCTAGAGAGTGCGCAGCTAAAGACATTCCTGTGGCACCACCCAGAGGTTCAGCTCACTACTGACATTACAGCAGCTGACTACGAAGAAGCAGAACTTCTTCTACTACAACGAGCCCAGAGAGACTCGTTCCCCGATGAGCTAGACTGTCTACAGGGAGCAAAGCCCGTCCCATCAGACAGCAGACTGCTCCACCTAGCCCCCGAGAGCGACGCCCATGGTCTCATCAGAGTGGGTGGTCGTCTGCGGAGAGCTCCAGACTTACCGGATGACGTCAAGTACCCGATAGTCTTAAACAGCCGACACAAGGTCACAGAGCTGATCATAAAGAAATACGACGAGGATGTGCATCACGCCGGGGCAGAGAGAGTCTTCGCGGAGATCAGACGTCGTTATTGGATACTGCAAGGGAGAGAAGCAGTGCGGCGCTTCCAGCGAACCTGTCTAGACTGTCGTAAGTGGCGAGCGCAGCCCAGTATACCCCGGATGGCTGACCTACCTCCCTGTCGCCTCCGACTCGGCGACAAGCCTTTTCACTCCACCGGTATGGACTGTTTCGGCCCGCTGTATATAAAGAAAGGAAGAGGAACCGAGAAGCGGTGGGGTATTGTATTCAAATGCATGACCACCCGAGCGATGCATATAGAACTCCTTCCAACCATGAGCACAGACTCATTCCTTATGGCCTTCCGAAGATTCACATCGCGGAAAGGCAAACTGTCTATATTATTGTCTGATCACGGGACTTCAAAGGCGGAGAAAGAGAGCTGAGAGAGAGCTTCCAAGCTATGGGCCCAGAACTTAAGACCCACCTCGCTCCATCCCAGATTGACTTCCAGTTTAATCCCCCGAACGCACCTCACTTCGGTGGAACTTGGGAACGAGAAGTACGTTCAATAAAGACAGCCCTGTACGCCGTGCTTGGGGCCCAGACCGTGGCGGAAGAAGTCCTAATGACAGTCCTCACGGAGATCGAGGGAGTATTGAACTCAAAGCCCCTCGGTTACGTCTCAAGTGATGTAGCAGATGTCGACCCAGTCACCCCCAACACACTCTTGATGGTGCGGCTGGACCCCGCGCTACCACAGACAATGTACAGGCCTGAAGAAGCGAACGGCCGAAGAATGTGGAGGTACAGTCAAGTATTGGCTGACAAGTTTTGGAACAGCTTCCTACTCCACTATCTACCGTCTCTACAGACCCGCCAGAAATGGGTGAAAGAGAGAGACAATTTGACAGAAGGAACAGTCGTCATGATTATCGACCAGTCACTACCCCGAGCTATGTGGCCGGCTGGCCGCGTAAGCAAAGTGATCACCGGTGCCGACGGAAAGGTCCGAGCAGCCGAAGTGCTCGTCCAAGGACGGATCTACACCCGACCCGTGGCGAGGCTAATAGAACTGCCAAGGCTCCCCGATACTATCGATGACGACCATGACCCCATGACTTTGTGAACTGCCCGACCCCTCACAACAGACATTGAGTAGTGGACAGTGCGGTTAATCTGTCTCTGCTTAGCTAATTAGGTGGGACTAATTAGGAGGCGGCTGTTACAAAGGATCAGATTAAACCGAATATATATATTTATTGATTGATATATATTGCATAGTATTTGTATATCGTTTGATATCCCTTGTATATTCCTTGTACATATACACGGAATGTCCCTTTAGCCTAGTACAGACCATAATATTTCATTCTCCTATTGGACAGCGGTCCACAGGCGCCAGGGCCATGCCTCCAGAGTCAGGTTCAAGGCCACCGTCAAGACATGTCTGTACATGCCCGGCCTTGCCCAGGAATACGAGACAGAAATGAGGTTGGCACTAGATTGTTCGCCGTGCATATAAATATGGCGCAGGTGAATACAGAAGTAGAGTTACCCAATAAGTTGAAGCCTCACCCACGATACTCCGTGCGGTGAAGTATGGCCTGTTTGGCCCCAAATAGAGCATTGAGACCGCGTGCGAATTAATAACTGAATTGTCAGAGTTTGGCGCTATACCGTCGAGTGCGACATATTTCTATTAAGTCAGTAATAGTCTATTTGTGTATAGTGTATCGTGCGGCTAAAGTTCTACAGTGACCAGCATCACCAACGCTTCCTCGTACCAGCTAGAGTGCTTATCCAGGCTGGGCTGCTTTCATGGCGCTTTCACCCGAGGAGACCTAGACGAGAACCGTGTGGACATGTACACTGGATTAATCTACCCGACGACTACATAGCCCTTTGCGGCTGGATTGGCCAGTAATTAAAGTACATAAAGCGGTAGTGGTTTAATGATACCATACTTATCAATACAGTCAGGGAATTGTACCCCTCAGTTACACTCACTGTAGTTCACATTAGGCCCAGCATCCTACTATTACATCTGGTCACCTCACTGGCTAATTACTACAATTCATTAAACCCCATATGCATGAAACCCCTGATGGTCGCTGGTATGAAGGACTGGCCGAGGCAGTTACAGTAGTTGAATGTCGGGGGGGTATGAGTCTGTGACTGAACGTGCTTCTCATCTTGACTAGCTCGTCGTAGAGGGGGTGGCAGGGATTCTCCAGGATAGCAGCCAGCTTCCTTCTCATCCCCCTCTCTGCCACAACCTCTAGTCTGACCAGCGCAACTCCCACCACGGAGCTAGCCTTCCTCACCAGCTGGTTCAGTTTGTTGGTGTCCCTTGAGTTGATGTAGCCCCCCCAGCATGCCACAGCATAGAAGAGGACGCTGGCCACATCAGACTGGTAGAATGACTGCAGCAGTCTATTGCACATGTTGAAGGACCTGAGTCTCCTCAGGAAGAACAGCCTGCTCTGTCCCTTCCTGTAGAGGGCATCTGTGTTGTCCGACCAGTCCAGTTTATTGTTCAGGTGTAGCCCAAGGAACTTATATGACTCCACCACCTCCACATCCACCCCTCGGATGGTGATGGGAGTCGGGGGGAGGGCCTCTTCTTGCCCCTCCGGAAGTCCACCACCAGCTCCTTGGTCTTACTGGTGTTGAGTTGGAGGTGGTTGCTGTCGCTCCACCCCACAAATCTCTCCACCAGGGCTCTATACTCCTCCTCATCATACTATGGAGGAGTCATCAGAGAACTTCTGCAGGTGGCACACGCTTGAGTTGTGGCAGAAGTCGGAGGTATAGAGGGTGAAAAGGAAGGGTGACAGCACAGTTCCTTGGCGGGCGCCGGTGTTGTGCACCAGTACGTCAGACTGACTGTCCTGTAGTCTGACGTAATGCGGTCTGTCAGTGAGGTAGTCCTTGATCCAGGCCACCAAGCCGTGCTCCAGCTGCATCACGGAGAGCTTCTCTGCTAGCAGTGAAGGCTGGATGGTGTTGAAGGCACTGGAGAAGTCGAAAAACATAATCCTCACTGAGCTGCGCAGCTTCTCCAGGTGCGTGTACGCTCTGTGGAGCATGTAGATGATGGCATCCTCCACCCCGATGTTTGCCTGGTATGCAAACTGCAGGGGATCGAGGGAGTCATGCACCAGGGGCTTGAGGTGTTGCAGGACCAGCCTCTCGAACATCTTCATGACCTGTGATGTCAGAGCGACTGGCCTGTAGTCGTTGAGGGTGCTGGGTCATCCCTTCTTGGGCACCGGGACAATGCAGGAGGTCTTCCAGAGCTGGGGCACCCTCTCCAGCCTCAGGGAGAGGTTGAAGAGATGTTGGAGCGTTGCTGCCAGCTGCCCCACACATGCTTTGACCAGCCTGGGATTGGTGTTGTCCAGTCCTCTGGCCTTATTCACACTAATCTTGGAGAGCTGCCTCCTGACCTGGCTATTAGTGATGGTCAGGGGCTGATGTCTCCATAGGTAGTGTGCTGTTGGCTGAGGTGGTGGTGCTGATTTCTATCCTCTTTCTCTTAGTGAGGTAAAAAAATGGGACGACCAATCAGAGGCCACGCTTCAGGACGCACTAGACGTCGCCGACTGGGGAATGTTCGAGAGGAGCACCAGTGACGTCAGCGAGTTCACAGACGCTGTGGTGTCATTCATAACAACGCTGGCTGATAGTATTGTCCCCACAAAGAAGGCGACGGTGTTCCCAAACCAGAAACCATGGGTGGACAGTACTATCAGAGCAGCCCTGAACTCTCGCACCACTGCTTATAACCTGGGCAGAGAGTCAGGAAACATGGAAGAGTACAAGACAACAGTCTACACTCTGCGCAAGGCTGTTAAAACTGCTAAGAGGACGTATGCCGACAAGATGGAGGCACCAATGGCACAGAATGACACAAGAGGCTTATGGCAAGGACTGAGGGCTATAACTGACTACAAAGTCAGCGCCCCCTCAATGGGGAGCGACGACGCCTCCCTTGCGGACCAGCTCAACACCTTCTACGCACGGTTTGGTGCAAACAGTGGCACTGCTAGCCCAACGGCTAGTGACGTCACTGGTGCGCCAGCTGTTGTGGAGGGGGGGGGGGGCATCCGCGGGGGGGCGGGGACGCTCTCTCATTGACGGTACACAGTGTGAGAAGAGCATTTATGCAGGTGAACACCAGGAAGGCGGCTGGCCCAGATGGAATAACAGGACGCATACTCAAGTCCTGTGCTAACCAGCTAGCCCCTGTGTTCACCACCATATTTAATCGATCCCTGAAGGAGTCAGTGGTCCCTGCCTGCTTCAAGATGTCTACCATTATCCCGGTACCAAAGAAACCCTCCCCAGCAGGTCTCAATGACTACAGACCGGTGGCACTCACCTCTGTGGCCATGAAATGTTTCGAGAGGCTGGTCAAGGATCACATTTGTGCCTCCCTCCCCAGCGATATGGACCCTATGCAATTTGCATACAGGCCAAACAGGTCGACTGACGATGCGGTCTCCCAAGTACTGCACAGCACCCTCTCTCACCTGGACCGTCAGAAGGGGGGCTATGTGAGACTGTTGTTCATTGACTACAGCTCAGCGTTCAACATCATAGTCCCCACCAGACTGGTGGACAAGCTGATCGGGCTGCCTGTAGCTGTTCCGCAACCGTTCCTACTTCCGGGGTAGGCCTGATTGGCCCCGACAGGCACGTGACCCGCCACGGCCACGCCCCGCGGCAGCCCCAGGAGCAAGCGCGCTACTGCTGGAGTTCGCTTCGCCTTTCACATCGCTGCCGTTGGCGAAAGCAGGATGAGAGGCGAGAGCGTAGATTTCGCTGTGTATCATTTAATCATTTAACATTTGAAAGGCATACATTGTTGTCATACAGAAGTACAGAATACTTTTATCCAAAATGCTTCTTACTGTTACACTGTTAGAGACTGTGCAGTGCACGGCTTTAGTCTCACTCGAGTGAGGAAGACCGCTGGTTCTCCAACATACAGCGGTGTGCTCTTCAGAATGTACCGGGAGAAACGTTTACTGTACCCCGCAGACATAAGCGTCTCACAGGGCTGAGCTGTGCACGGCTTTAGTCTCACTCGAGTGAGGAAGGCCGCTGGTTCTCCAACATACAGCGGTGTGCTCTTCAGAATGTACCGCTGGTTCTCCAACATACAGCGGTGTGCTCTTCAGAATGTACCGGGAGAAACGTTTACTGTACCCCGCAGACATAATAAGCATATAAGCAGTGCTTACTAACGTTATTAGTTACGTTATTTCTGACCGAATTAGTCATTAATTTGTCTGCTTTCGCCAACGGCAGCAATGTGAAAGGCGAAGCGAACTCCAGCAGTAGCGCGCTTGCTCCTGGGGCTGCCGCGGGGCGTGGCCGCGGCGGGTCACGTGCCTGTCGGGGCCAATCAGGCCTACCCCGGAAGTAGGAACGGTTGCGGAACAGCTACAGGCGATCGGGCTGGGTCTGATCCCCGCCCTGAGCGCCTGGGTACTGGACTTTCTGAGTGAGAGACCCCAGGCGGTCAGGGTGGGGGGTCAGACCTCCAACACCATCACCCTGAACATCGGGTCCCCCCAGGGCTATGTTTTGAGCCCCCTGCTGTACTCACTATACACACACGACTGTGTGGCCAAGTTCAGCTCCAACTCCATAGTGAAGTTCGCAGACGACACGGTGGTGGTGGGGCTGATCTCGGACAACGACGAGAAGGCCTACCGGGAGGAGGTTGAGGTACTGGAACGCTGGTGCCAGGACAACAGCCTGCTCCTGAACATTGGTAAAACCAAGGAGCTGATCGTGGATTATAGGAGAGGACAGCAGGAGACACACACACCACTGATGATTAACGGGGCTACCGTGGACAGGGTGAGCAGCTTTAAGTACCTGGGGGTCCACATCTCAGAGGATCTGACATGGACAACACACATAGACACAGTAGTAAAGAAGGAGAAGCAGCGCCTCTACCACCTGAGACAGTTAAGGAAATTCAGAGTATCGGGGAAGATACTCCAGTCCTTCTACTCAGGAGCTGTAGAGAGCATCTTGACCGGAAACATCACTGCCTGGTATGGAAACAGCACGGCACAGGACAAGAAGGCCCTACAGAGAGTGGTGCGCTCAGCCGAGCGTACCACGGGTATGGCACTACCTCCCCTGCAGGTTCTATACAACAAGAGGTGCAAATCCAGAGCCTGCAGAATAATGAAAGACCCCCACCACCCCAATAACAGCCTGTTCCAGCTGCTGAGGTCAGGCAGACGCCTGCGAACCCCAGCTACTAGGACAGAGAGGCTTAGGCTCAGCTTCTTCCCCCAGGCCATCAGAGCCTTGAACAATGAACATTGAGTGCCACAGAACACTGAACTATCCACACACAAGCACACATGAGCACACACACGACACGCACGCTGTGCACGCTCACACACTAGCAGCCACTTTAACACTTTAACATGAGCTTGACTTAGTGCCCCCCATGAAAGTCCCCCTTAAGATCAGTGCAACAATAAGTTGCCCTGTCTCTCTTTCTCTCTCTCTATAGAATAGACGATTGCAGTCAGGCAAGCAAGCTTCAGTCAAGTCAGACAGCTCAGAGTCGACTACACCGGCAACCACAGACAGCTCAGTCTACTACACCGGCAACGAAAGAAAGCTCAGAATCGACTACACCGGCAATGATAGACTCAACTACACCGGCAACGATAGACTCAACTACACTGGCAATGATAGACCGCTCAGAATTGACTACACCGGCAACGACAGACGCCACGTTTATTAGACAGGATGTATGTCATACAACATGATGCATTATTTCATCTATGAATTATAGATCAATCAGCAATTAAAACTGCTAGACCAATGATAATATTGATAATATTTTGCTGGTTAATTTTTGTTTTTATATTAGTGAAGAGGAATGACATTTAATCAAGTTTCTCTTCCCCTTTCTTTATTACTTGAATCTAGTTAAATATACTGAGTAGTAGCCTATAGAGACATTATGATAGGCCATTGCACAGAAGTTGACTATTAACACAGCATTTACTGTATACAGCGTTCAACTGTGAATGTCAGTACGCTCATACAATCATTTGGGGTCTGCCTGACAGTTCATGAAGGGTAGCCTTTATTGGAATAACGATGAAGAATACAAGACTGAGGCTTCTTCATTTCCTTGTGGGGAAAAAAAGATTGAGGGCTTTTCATTTCCTATAGCAAGTTGTTTCCCATCATTCATGAGGTCGGTGAAGAATGACCTTGCTCTCTCTCTCTCTCTCTCTCTCTCTCTCTCTCTCTCTCTCTCTCTCTCTCTCTCTCTCTCTCTCTCTCTCTCTCTCTCTCTCTCTCTCTCTCTCAAAAAAGGGCCTCGGTCTTGTCAGATCCCAGAGGTTCATGTAGTCTAGTCTAGTCTAGATATCAGAGCAAGTCGGACACAATTATAACCACCATGCAATGTGCTAAGCTAAACTGCACAGATCTGACTCATCTCATAGCATGTACAATAATACTGTGTATACAATATATACATATATATAATATATGTGTCTGAATATACCTGCATTTAGGAAAAAGCAAAGGTCACTTTAAAAAACATAGATGTATGTTTTTCTATAGTATAGTTAGTATACTGTAGTATAGTTACATATAGCATAACTGTATATTGTATAGTAGTGTAGGACTCATTGCCTTTTAATTCGTAAGCTTATCATTGTATAGTATTTTATCTTAGTACCTTTTATCATGTCTACAGTATCTATTATCTATTCTATTTTATTCTATTATTATTTGTATTTTTTTGCACAATCAAGGCGGGCATGGCCACCTTCATTTCACGACATGTCTTGTGTATGTATGTGACTGATAAATCTCTTGAATCTTGAATCTCATATAGTCAGTTTCTTACTAGTTATACCACTGGCAAGTATGACTTACTAGTTAGTACTACCATAGTGTCTTTATACCTGTATCACTGTACATAATACTATAACACTGTACATTCATCTTATTATCATTATCACTCAGTAGTGGTCATTTATATATTTTATATCCAGTATAATCACCTGTACATTATATATTGTTATTGCACTTTACTGTTACCTTTGCACTCTGGTTGGATGCCAACTTATTTTAATACGTTTCAGAATTAAAAAGGATTTCTGTTCCATTTGACTGTGATCGAACCATACCGGTCTTTTGGGCATGTGGGTTCCAAGTCATTCTT
The DNA here is from genome assembly GCF_963971535.1 of Notolepis coatsorum. Classification (NCBI taxonomy): domain Eukaryota; kingdom Metazoa; phylum Chordata; class Actinopteri; order Aulopiformes; family Paralepididae; genus Notolepis; species Notolepis coatsorum. Next base: position 112,558,008 of record NC_140165.1, read on the forward strand.
GCCGTAATGCAAAAATCATGGCACCCTTATTTTTTCAAACTTTTTCATAATCTTTAACCGTTACAGAAATTAGTTTGAATTTTCTGCCGATTAACCACTGGTGTAGGCTTCCGCTGTATCTGAAAATGTGTCTTAAACATCTCATGAACCCATGAAAGACACCGCATCATCTGACAAAAAATGCCACTTTCTATCGAAAGTTTTGTTTTCCCCCTTGAAAGGGTGCTCTATTGAATCCTAATACGGTGTCTAAAAAAAGATTACTGTGTATTACTGTGAGAAAACATGTGACACATGACATGTTACCATGATGGCATTTTAGTGGTGACTTTCTTAAATGTATGTGGTGTTTAAGACACATTGTCAGATACACTGAAAGCCAACAGCAGTGGCGAATCGGCAGAAAATAACTACCACATTTTTCAGTAACGGTAAAATTATATATAAAATATTTAAAATAAATGGTGCCTTGATTTGTTTTCTGAATTCAAGAATGACTTGGAACCCACATCCAGTACAATTATGTTTTTTTTTTGTCATACATTGCTTATTTTGGACTATTAATGTCATGAGAATAATTTTTCAACTTCAGATGTATCATTTGATTTGTTTTAAGTGTTTTAGGTCACCCTCTCTGAGCACATCCAACTCTCGGTATGCTGAATGGCCTTCTGTTCAATCAGAGTTTAACAGAGTGTACCCATTCGAGCGCTTTGAGTGTCTAGAAAAGCGCTATATAAATGTAATGAATTATTATTATTATTATTATGTATATTATGTCATATTTCAGAGAAATCAGGGTATCTGAAATGGCTTCTGTTGATATACAGGGGGATATAGATCAAAGGGCTTTAATCATCATTTTCACAACAACAACAACAACAACAGTTCTAACATTTTGGATCATTGTATGTCAACATGTAAAGTGTAAGATTGGAAAAACACACTTTACACTGTACTGTACCTTTAAGGAGCCCACACTGGCTTCAACGTTTCAGAATATACATACAAACACGGCATGGTGA
>NC_140165.1:112564032-112669032 GCF_963971535.1 Notolepis coatsorum
GAACACAACGCAAGCTAAACCATCGGTTACATTGGTGCCGTCGACCTTCCGGATTCATCTGCCATCGATGTCGTCTCGATCGCCGTGGGAAGCAGAAGATCGCCTCTGTCCCAAGTTGGTCACTCTTGGCTGTGTGGGGCATTTTGAATAAATCAAAAAAAAAAGGAGAAAAGGTTAAAAAAAGGAGAATAATTACTTCAAAGTGTCAAATAGAATAAATCAAATACTTTATTAGATAAGGTTTAAAAAAAAAAAAACGGAAAAAATGAGAAAATGTTGAAAAAAAAAGAGAATAATTACTTTAAAGTGTCAAATAGGAACATTGGATTATTGGATATTGTGTGACTATATATATATGTACTTATGTACGTATAATTTTTATTTTTGTATATTTCTGTGAATTTTTCATTTGTCATGGATTTAGCAGCTAATTCAGAAGGGGCTGGGGTCTCTGAAGGAGAGAGTTTATCTGGGGTGGGCTTTGGGAGAGGTTGGTTTTTGGGTGATGAAGGCCAAACGCCTAGGGCGGGTGGGTTGCAAACCCCACGGTTTTGTTCCACTGGTGGCCAGGTCCCCCGGTATGAATTACCAAGCCCACAAACAGCTTATCATGTAGATTTGAGTGCTCTCATCTCAGAGTTGGCCAGTCAGATTGGTCAGTCGATTGCGACCCAGTTACAGGGTGACAGGGGTGTTAATAGGTCCATGTCAGCAGAGAGCCCTAAATCGGAGCAGAGAGCTCCTGAGTTGAATTTGTCAGGTGTAAAGCTCATCATGCAGTCCGATGTTAAGGAGCCACCAATTTTCAGGGGCGATGGCAGTGATAAATAATCCGTTCGTGAGTGGGTGGAAGTAGTGGGGGTGTATCTTATAAAGAAAAACACACCGAAACACCAACAGTCACAAGATATATTGGCTAAGCTAATGGGGGGGGGGGGCGAAAGATGTAGTGAGAATTACGCTACGACACAACCCCACACTCGACCCCATCAAGACTCCCGACCTGATCTTTGACATTCTGAAGCAGCACTTCGGTGAGCTATCCTACTCATCCATGCCCATGGCTGACTTCTATAATATCAAGCCACTGCAGCGGGAGGGAGTGATGGAGTACTGGGTGAGACTGAACAATGCCATTGATATTGCAGACGAGTGTCTAAAGAGGCAGGGGCGTAGTGTTGAGGATCCAGGACGTGAAGTGTCGATGATGTTCATTAAGTACTGTCCAGACCCGGTCCTTTTCAACAGGGTCAGCATCAGAGCGGCTGAAGAATGGTCGACCAGCGAGGTCCAGGAGCGCATCGACAGCCACCAGCGTGAGCTCAGGTCATCGCAAGCCAGTTCTCAAGCCCCGCAGATACATGCACTGAGCCACACCCAGACGGCCATACCACAGCACATGGAGAGACCACCGCCAGTGCATGTCAGCACAGCTTCACATCTCTCAGCTGTCCCAACTGCGGCAGCATATGATGTGGCATCGGTCTCAGCACTCACCCCACAACTTTCGCCCACAGCAGCCCAGTTCATTCTGGCTCCAACAGCCGCTCTCACTCCACAACTTCCCCAGGTGCTAATTGCCCCTCACCCGGTACCAGTGGCCACTGCTCAACCTGGTTTTGAGCCAGGTCATCGCCAGCCGGTTCCGGGCCTCATTGCAGAGGCCGACGTAGATGGCATGCATGCTCTATTCAGCCTCTTGGGTTGCATGATGACACAGCAGAATGTGCAGGTGGCAGCCCATGCACCGGCACCGGCCCCGCCAAGACAGTTTGCTCCGGGTCCTTTTCAGACGAGGAACTGCCGGGTCTGCGGTGATACCGGCCACTCCACGCTCATGCACTGCAGGAGAGAGAATCTGTGTCTCTCATGCTTTACTCCAGGTCATTGGAAGAGAGACTGCAACAGGCGTGGACAGAGGCAGTCAGGTCAGGGCGACCCCAGTCGGGATCAGCCGTCGGGAAACTAGAACACCCACACTCAGAGAGGGGCAGTGTGGGGGGTGGACAGCAGACCCTCAGTGAAGATGAGTCAAGTCTCGAGCTTCTCTATGTTAACACCTGTTCAGCCATGCCAGAATGCCAAGTCGTGGTTCAAAGATCAGCAGAGGTGCCAGCTTTCAGTGAATTGTTCTATACTCAGGTCACAGTGAATGACAGAGTTGGACTGAAGGGCATGATTGATTCAGGATCCATGGCTTGCACCCTGAATGAGGAGGCAGAATGTAAGCTCAGAGAAGCTGGGGCCCTAGTGGGAGAACCTCAGTCAGCAGGAAGGATTATGCTGGTTGGCTGTGGAGGAAAACAGACCCACCCCAAATACATATATGACTTAACACTGACCATCTACGGAGTGAAATGCTTCGTCCCTGTTCTAGTGGTCCCAGGTCAGCGCGATGACCTCATCATCGGATCAAACGTTCTCAAGCACCTAATGAGAGTCATGAAAGGTAGTGACACCTACTGGAAACTCATATCTGCGGCAGGCAAGCATTCGCCTCCTGATCATGAGCAGTTCTTGGATATGATGTCATGTACGACCAGATGGAGGGGAGACGAGGCCCCTGACAGGATCGGCACTGTGAAGTTACCCCATGCCATCACGCTGCTCCCTCAACGCGAATACCTGGTGTGGGGCAGGCTGCCCAGCAATGTGCCAGTGTTTTTCGGGAAGCACGGTCATCGTGGAGCCTTGCACCTCTAAGGCCAGACCGAGAGACGTTCTCATTGGGCGGGTTATCACGCCAATGTGGGGAGATCGGTGGGTGCCTGTGAAGATGACCAACCTCTCACCCAGACCAATCACCCTGAAACGCAACTCCAAGGTCGCAGATGTCTCACCTTGCCTTGCGGTGGAAGACCTAGACATCCAGCAGGGCTCCTGCACGATGGAGGCAGGAAGGCCAGGACAGGGTATCAGGCCGGCTGCCACAGACACCGACCTCAGGGACAGGCTCTCCACCCTCGGTTTGAGTGCCCTCGACATCGACTTGTGCCACGCCAGCTTCCATTCTAAGAAGGAGCTTGTTGAGCTTGTCGAAGAGTATCAGGATATTTTCTCCAGGCACTCACTTGACTGCGGCAAAGCAGAGGGGTTTGTGCATCGCATCCGCCTGACAGATGACCGGCTGTTCCGCATGCCATACAGGAGAGTGCCCCCTGCCCACTATGAACATCTCCGGCAGGTGCTCACAGGGATGGAGGAGATGGACATCATCCGCAAATCCAACAGCGAATATGCATCTCCCCTCGTCATGGTCTGGAAGAAGAATGGTGGGCTGAGGATTTGTACAGATTTCAGATGGCTGAATGCTCGGACTCTGAAGGATGCCCATCCGCTTCCTCACCAAGCCGACTGTCTGGCAGCTCTCGGAGGCAATGCCTTCTTCAGCACAATGGACCTAACCTCCGGGTTTTACAACGTCCCCATGTGCGAGGAAGACAAAAAGTACACTGCCTTCACGACACCTATTGGCCTGTACGAATACAACAGAATGCCACAGGGACTCTGCAACAGTCCAGCTTCCTTTATGCGGATGATGTTGGATATCTTTGGCAGTCTCAACTTCACCAGTTTGCTCTGCTACCTGGATGACCTCCTTGTATTTGGCCCCACCGAAGAGGAAGCCCTTAGCAGGCTGCGAGTGGTCTTCCAGAAGCTGAGGGGCAGTAATCTCAAGCTGAGTCCGAAGAAATGTCATCTTCTGCGGGAGTAAGTCAAGTTCCTTGGTCACGTAATCGACCGGAGTGGTGTTGCTGTGGATCCAACAAAGATGGATGTGATTTCTAACATGCCAAGGGAGGCCTTAATGGAGGAGGATGGCTGCACTCCCTCCGTGAAGAGGCTTAGGTCCTTCTTGGGCATGGTATTTTTCTACCAGAGCTTCATCCCTGGATGCTCCGCCATCGCCAAGCCTCTGTTTGCCCTGACAGGGGGCCAGAAGAGGAAGGGCCGTGGTGGAAGGAGTGCCGGCATGTTCAGGAAGTTGACCACAGCAGACTGGAGTCCTGCATGTGAGGAAGCCTTTCATAGGCTCAAGAGGGAGCTCCTCAGCTGTGCTGTGCTGGCTCATCCAGACTTTTCGAGGCCCTTCATCTTGTCTGTCGATGCATCTCTGGATGGACTAGGGGCAGTCTTGTCACAGCTACCCGCTGGAGAGGATAAGGCACGCCCCATCGCCTTTGCCAGCAAAAGCCTCAGCAAGTCGCAGCAGAGATATCCCGCCTATCGTCTTGAATTATTGGCTTTGAAGTGGAGCGTTACGGAGAAGTTCAGTCACTGGCTGAAAGGGCACGGCTTCACGGTGTGGACTGACAACAACCCACTCACCAACATACTGACGAAGCCCAAGCTTGACGCCTATGAACAGCGATGGGTGGACAAATTGTCGGCCTACAACTTCGACTTGAAATACATCCCAGGTCCAAAGAATGTTGTTGCAGACGCACTCAGCCGTGACCCCTTCACTTCTCCCATCAGCAGGCGTCTCATTCAGGAACCCTACAGTAGCTTGGTGCATGAAGCAGAGGGCGAAGAAGCTGGCAGAGTGCAGGATGCTTTCAGGCTTAGCATCCAGCATGTTCAGGTGGTCCAGGGATCTGAGTCCGCACCGGACATGGCTGGTTCCTGCGGCTCCTCTGAAGTAAGGGCTGCCCTGCTGCATCACAGTGACTGGACGGCTACTGCAGAGAACAGGGCTACTTGCCTCGTTCACCAGGTACATCAGCTGCAACCTGCTGGTCAAGATACCTTACCTTCATTCACCTTACGTGAGCTGGAGGATCACCAGCTTCAAGATTCTGCCATCGCCGGTGTGCTGCCATTCGTCGTCCGCAAGCGACGTCCTTCCAGGCGGGAGAGAAGTGGTATAGATGCAAGATCACTGGCTGTGCTGAAACATTGGGAGAAGCTCAAGGTCCGAGACAGTGTCTTGTACAGGGAGACAAGAGACCCAGTAAGCAAGATAAAGAGGCTTCAGTTGGTGCTGCCGGCAAGTCTGATGGACAAGGCGTTGGAGGGAGTGCATGACTTGGCAGGACACCAAGGTCGGGCCAGAACCCTCCATCTGGCAAGGCAACGTTTCTTCTGGCCTAACATGGAGAGGCATGTGAAGGAGTACGTTCGGTGCTGTGAGAGGTGTGTGCTTGCTAAGACTCCAGAACCTGCAGCACGAGCCCCATTGGAGAGCATAAAGACCTCAGCTCCCATGGAACTCGTCTGCATCGACTTCTGGTCAGCGGAAGACAAGAACAAGAACTCTGTTGACGTGCTTGTGATAACTGATCACTTCACGAAAATGGCACATGCCTTCCCATGCAGGAACCAGACAGCCAAACAGATTGCCAGGAAGCTGTGGGACGGTGTGTTCTGTATCTACGGGTTCCCTGAGCACATTCACTCAGACCAGGGTGCCAACTTTGAGAGTGAACTGGTGTCCGAGCTGCTGCAGTTGTCTGGTGTGGCCAAGTCTCATACCACCGCCTATCACCCCATGGGCAACGGGGGCACAGAGCGGTTCAATCGCACCCTGGGAAATATGTTGCGAGCACTCCCTCTCAGAGCCAAGCAAGAATGGCCTCAACAGATCCAGACGCTGACCTTTGCCTACAACGTGACCGTCCATGAGACCACTGGCTATGCGCCGTTCCACCTGATGATTGGGCATGTGCCGAGGCTTCCGGTGGACGTTGTATTCAGGTCTGCCCTGCATGATCCCGTTGTGGTGGATTTTAGCAGCTACTCTAAGACCCTCCAGACTTACCTGTCTGAGGCTGCCAGAATCGCTCAACAGCACACCGCCAAAGAGCAAGCGCACGAGGCTGGTCAGTACAATAAGAAGGTCAAGGGAATCAGTCTACAAGTTGGGGATCGTGTGCTGCTGGCCAACAAGGGAGAACGGGGCAAGAGGAAGCTGGCTGATAAGTGGGATCCTGTGGTGTACACTGTTGTTGAGAAGAACCCCAAGATTCATATCTACAAAATCAGTGATGTCTCAGGCCGGCAGAAGGTCGTCCACAGGAATCTGCTGTTGGATGTCAGTTTCCTCCCTGTTCGGGATCGACTGGAGGATCAGTATTCAGACATCTCATCCGATGCTGGTGATCTCAGTGGCTTGGACGACGAGTCTTCTAGGGAGCGGACATCATCGTGGGTCCTGTCTGACTCAGACCGAAATGAGGATGGAAGCACTGTGGCAGATGTCATTGACTCGCCTCCCTCTGATCACGTGAATGACGCACTGACTGACACAGCCTCCACTCTGGCCAGTTGTCCACTTGACTCTGAAGAGACACAGACTGTTCCTGTTGTCGACTCGGACATGCCACAGACCTCTGAATACAGACGTGACAGCCCTCAGCCCGACCTATCTCAAACCTTTAGCAGCCGACATGACAGACCACTCTCAGGGTTGCCCGAGCATGATTCTGTCCAAGTTCCGATTGCGGGTGGGGTAGTCACAAGGGTGGGGAGGGTGGTCAAGCCGGTCAATAGGCTCATAGAGAATATGGTTCAGAAACCTGTTAATTGGGGTATGTTGCCGCCTCGCAAGGCATGGTGTGGCATAAAGCTTTAAAGTCACTTCATACACATATTTATAAATGGGACCGATAGGATGCTGTCGCATATGAGTGCCTGGGGATCGGGTGTAATGGGGTGTAGACTGCACCTCTATGTTCTTGAAGGGTTGGGGGTTTGATCAGCCTGTAACGCCTTTTAATCTGTTTTACGGATAGTTTTTTTTCAACTGAACTCAGAGATTAGATCTTTGTGTTGACTGATCCAGAGGGGTAGAATTGAGCGGTGTCTTATGTGCCTTAGTGTTGAAGTGCAGCTTTGGTGCTAGGTGATTTTGGGGAAATTCGGGGGGGGGTGAATGTAACAGGTTAATATGTCCCTCTTGTGAATTTCGCCAAAACACCCTTTTTTCATTGTTTTGTTTATTATTATTATTATTATTATTATTATTATTATTATTATTATTATTATTATTATTATTATTTTATTATCAAAAGTCTTTTGTTTTGAAATCGTCACTTCCTGCCGAAGTGACGTATTTCCTCTCGCGTCCCTCATTTCTGAGCGTGCTTCCCTCTCGCGCCAGTTTCTCTGGATGTGTTGAAGAGGTAAGAACTGCACTGTGGGTTCTAGACATATCTTTGGGTTAAAAGAACATTATAATGGTGTAAATGTGTGGATAAGTTGCAGGGCAATGAACCTGATAATATGTAATAACTATCTATGTTGGAGAGGAACAGTTGTGCACTTTCTGTGGAGTTATATAGAAGTGGCAATCTTTTCTTTTATAACACATTTGAGTAGGCCTCAAACCTGACGCTGTTATATGTCTTCCCATTAGAATCTAAGAACCGAAGGCACCATCTTGTGGCCAAAGATAAGACAAGACATTAATTCCTGTGTTGTATCTGGGTTTTACAGGTAATGATTGAATCTTATTAGTGGTTTTGGTTATTATTTTAATGTATCTGTTTAATAGGTAATGAGTCAATCTTATTATTGGTTTATTGTATTATTTTGTATCTGTATTAACAGGTGGATGAGTGACCCATATTGTATTATTTTGTATCTGTATTAACAGTTGGATGAGTGACCCATATTGTATTATTTTGGTATTGAGTTATTGTACTTCATTTCATGTGCTATTTCAATGTGAATTAAAATGGAGTTTCTCTGGATGTGTTGAAGAGAATCTAAGAACCGAAGGCGCCATCTTGTGGCCAAAGATAAGACAAGACATTAATTCCTGTGTTGTATCTGGGTTTTACAGGGTAAATAAAAAGCCTGAGATCCAGTCCTGCCCTGTTATTGACAGCACACAATAACACAACGCAAGCTAAACCATCGGTTACACTTAGTCATGTGTCAAATGCTCCTTTTCCGTTTTCATCATATTTAGTCATCTTCATATATTTTTAGTTTAGTCCGTTTTCGTCAACGGTCTGAGCATTTTAGTCTTCGTTTTATCTCGATTTAGTCTTAAACAAATTACATTTTTTTTTTTATACTTTTTTTCTTGTATCACCACTCAGTTACAGCCTCATAAGTTGGCGTGAGTTTTTTCTAAACAAAAAAAGCTAACATTAGTGCTAGCTGGTTCGACTTATTGATTGATTGAAAACCTTTATTTATCCCCAAGGGGGAGATTCAGGTAGTCTCCCTCCTACAATCGTTTGACCTGACTCCCACTCCCATGCCTCCCACCCACAAAGCAGGCAACTCCTTGGATCTCATATTTTCCCGTAACTCCAGCATCATTAACACCACGGTAACTCCCCTACATGTATCTGACCATTCCTTCATATCCTTCTCACTAACTCTCATGCTTAACCGAAAGGTCTTCACCCCAACTCAAACAGTCTCACTCAGACGCAACCTGCCCTCCCTATCCCCCTCCACCCTCTCCTCTGACATACTATCCGCTCTACCTTTGAGTGACACCTTCTCTGCTCTCTCCACAGAGATGGCAACCTCCACCCTCCTTTCAGCCCTTGCAACCTCCTTCGACAAGCTCTGTCCCCTCGTTGAGAAACCTGCCCGCCGTTCCCCACCCAGTCCATGGCTGACAGATCCAGTGAGAGAACAAAGACAGGTCCTGAGAGCAGCTGAAAGGAAGTATAGAAAGTCACGCCTCACTGCTGACATCGACACATATCACAACCTCTTGTTAACATTCTCCAAAACCATCACTAATGCCAAAGCTTCTTTCTTCCACCATAGGATCGAGGCCTCTGCCAAGAATCTTCGCAAACTGCATGCTACCATGTCCTCCCTCCTCACTCCCCCCCCACCCCCCCCTCCCTCATCTTTCTCTGCCGAAGACTTTGCGATCTTCTTTGAGGAAAAAGTGGAGAACATCCGCAGCTCCTTCTCCCAACCCCTACCCATTCCAAATGCTGAATCGAGAACCTCATCCTTCACTCTGTCATCTTTCTCTCCCATTACAGAAGCAGAGACCCTGACACTGGTAACGTCAAACCGTCCGACTACTTGCCAGCTGGACCAGCTACCCTCCCCACTCCTCCAGACCATAGCACCAGACATCCTCCCATTCCTAACTGCAACCATCAACTCCTCACTCAACTCGGGGGTGGTCCCCACCTCCCTAAAACAAGCCAGAGTCACGCCGCTCATAAAAAAACCAACCCTGAACCCTACTGTCATAGGCAACTACCGTCCTGTCTCTCTTCTCTCCTTCCTTTCTAAAACACTTGAACGTGCTGTATCCAACCAACTTACTACTTATCTCTTACAGAATGACCTCCTAGACCCTAATCAGTCAGGCTTCAGGACTGGTCACTCCACAGAGACAGCCCTCATTGCGGTCACAGAGGCACTTCACTTAGCAAAAGCGAAAGGCCTCTCCTCTGTCCTGATTCTCCTAGATCTATCTGCAGCCTTCGACACAGTCAACCACCAGATCCTCCTTGCGGCCCTCGCAGGAATGGGAGTGGCTGGCTCTGCGCTGACATGGCTGTCATCATACCTCAATGACCGCTCCTACCAAGTGTCATGGAGAGGGACCCTGTCGGCCACCCGCCCCCTGCGGACGGGTGTCCCCCAGGGCTCGGTTTTAGGACCCCTTCTCTTCTCCCTCTACACTAAATCACTGGGTAACATTATCACGTCTCATGGCTTCTCCTACCATTGTTATGCCGACGATACTCAACTCTTCCTCTCCTTCCCTCCCTCAGATATCCACGTCTCTGTGCGGATCTCGGCCTGTCTGTCCGACATCTCAGCCTGGATGACGTCCAACCACCTCAAACTGAACCTAAGCAAAACAGAATTGCTCCACCTGCCGGCCAAATCCTCCCCCCTAACCGACCTTTCAATCACAGTCGAGAATGCAGCTGTGACTGCGTCCCCGACCGCCAAGAACCTTGGTGTTGTCCTCGACGACCAGTTGAACTTCTCTGCTCACATCGCAGCGACGACCAGAACCTGCCGATTCCTCCTGAGCAACGTCAGAAGGATACGCCCCTTCCTGACAAAAGAAGCCACCCAACTCCTCGTCCAATCAACAGTCATCTCCCGCCTCGACTACTGCAATGCACTGCTCGCTGGCCTCCCGGCCACTGCCACTAAGCCTCTTCAACTCATTCAGAACGCAGCGGCCCGCCTGATCTCAAACCTACCGAAGTCGGCCCATGTCACCCCACTTCTTAGGGACCTGCACTGGCTCCCCATTGCTGCACGAATCCGCTTCAAGGCCCTCGACCTAGCATACCGTGCGGCAAAGGGAACCGCTCCCGCCTACCTCCGGTCAATGGTCTCTAACTACACACCCTCAAGACCCCTACGCTCTGCATCTTCTGGCCGCCTCAGACCTACTCCTATCCAAGCTCCGGGAGGGTCATCAAAGAGAAGTCGCCTATTCTCAGTCCTTGCCCCACAATGGTGGAATGAACTACCCACCCCAGTTAGGACAGCCGAATCACGTCCAATCTTTCGCCGTCGACTAAAGACGCACTTCTTCAACCATTATCTGAATTAAAAAAAAAAAAAAAAAAAAAAAAAAAAAAAAAAAAAAAAAAAAATCTAACCCTAACTAACCGTACTGTCATGCACTTGTCCTAATAAACTAACCTACACTGTAGCACTCAACACTTTGATGAACATTGTTGCTCAGCTGATAGAGTTGTGCCCTTCCTGATGGCTTGTCGTACAGAACTTGTAAGTCGCTTTGGATAAAAGCGTCAGCTAAATGACTAAATGTAAATGTAAATGTAAATGTCTGTCACCGCATCAACACAGCCATCTAAAAACAGTTCATACATAACATACAATATTTAGTACTTTGTTAAAAACAATGTGTGAAGTTTGTCAGGGTCCTGGTTATTTTGACATGATTAAAATCCCTGTTGATGAGTATGAATGCGTTGGGATGTGTTGTCTGTATCCCAGACTAGCAACGGTAGAATGGATGACGTCACTTGGTGGAATGTAAACACGGCGACTGCATCTGCATGTGAGAATTCTCTCGGGAGGTAATACGGTCTCAGTTCTACCACCAATAGTTCTATGTCTGGGGACATATATGTTCCTTGACCGTAACATGTCGGGGATTACACTGTTATGGTGATGTTATGGTGATGTTATTACTTTTCCGGCTGGTAATATCCAGTAACTGTTACCTCGGAGGACTAGCGGATGTCACTCTTCTTCTACGGTGTTGGAATGTAAACAAGCTTGGCACGAGCTAGAACGCTACAGCAGCTGTATGTGATACCGACATTCAGTAACCAACTGAAACATATACACCACTTCTGGATTTAACTAAAATAACCACCCTGCCACCTTTCCACTTACCGCGGCGCTGGCTTTGTTTCTGTCGGCTCCCATGATCGCATCATGGTGAAGCCATGCAGTTCCACCGCACTGACCGTAGTCTGGGATATTTCCATGCAAGCTGGACTCTGTATTCCACTTGGATTTTTACCAGGGCCGAAAGTTCATCTGTCTTGTTGACCAGTGATCTTACATTTCCCATGACGACGGAGGGCAGGTATGTTTTCCTATCATTATGTAAACTATTGTGGTGCATGGGTCAAAACATAATGTAGCGCTCTGTTGCAGTCTGTCCTCCCATATCTCCCGGGGGGGGGGGGGGGGGGGAAACAACACCCACAGTATAACAGTGGTGCCCCCTACACACGGAACGCTGTGTTGGGGATAGGGTTCCACACGGACAATTATGTTTGATACTTTCCTGTCTGCAAACAAGCTACTGTTAGCTAGCAAGTAAACAGTCTTGACAATAAAGCCAAATTGTATTTTGCAAACTACATTTTGTGTCGTCAGTTGTTGTTAACAATATTGCATGAATTATTTAGTCACATTAGTGTCACATGGTTGCTATTAACGTCACGTCTCGTTGCCGTCAGGGAAAAAAGCTTTGTTGATGACCATATTTAGTCATCATTTTAGTTGACAAAATTAACACTGATCACAATGAGGCAAGTAGGAGTATGTGTGACAGTTGTGAGTTTTTAATTTTGAAATTGGAAAGTTCTACATTGGACTCCTAGCCCTATTTCCTACTTACCAATGGTGTTAAGAAAAGACTCTACCGATCATGTATAATTGGTAAGTAGTAAATATTCTGAACTTACCCTTTAAGTCTCTCTCAACATCAGGCTCTCCAGAAGCAGTGTGCAGTGTATTAAAAGGGCACTTAACTAAAAGACAATGCTGATACATTTTGTACATAATCTCACACATGTCATCCTTGTGTAATTACAGCACCATGAAATGATAAGGTAGCAGTTCCCTATAAAACAAGGTATTGCTTTTTTCTTCTACATCATTTCATGGAACTGTAATTAACACAACACAGGGATTCAACATTCCTCATGACATCGCTGGTGGCATGTAATTTACTCTCAAAAGGAATGTATGAGACTATGTGTTTACAGTCAAACTTGAAATGGTAACAACAGATGATCGAGTACTAAAAAAACTGAGCACCCTCCAACCTAACAAGGCCACTGGCCATGACAATATTCCCTGCAAATTCCTCAGAGACTCAGCAGCCGCCATCACCCCAGTCATCACACACATAATAAACCTCTCCATAAAACAGGGACACGTCACCAAAGACATCAACATTGCGAGAGTGACCCCCCTGCACAAAAAAGCAGCAAATTAGACCTGGCAACTACCGCCTTGTTTCTATTCTTACCTCCATCTCGAAAGTCATGGAAGAAATAGTCTACGAACAGGTCGAAAAGTACCTCACGTGAAAAAAAGTGAATCTACGAATTCCAATCTGGCTTCAGAACATCCCACTCCACTGACACATGCCTTCTCTATTTGAACGACCACATCAAACAAGAGGTGGACGCGTGCAAATACTGCGGCATGGTCATGCTGGACCTACAAAAGGCCTTCGACACTGTCAATCACTCCATTCTGATTGACAAGCTAAAAGCAATAGACCTTTCCCCGCTGTCAATCACACAGAGAATAATAACCAATAAGATTGCCCGATTTCTTAAGGCCGCGCCCCTTGAAATAGAGCCGCCATGATGTCTCACAGATAGCCAGCCAGTCCTTCATTGTTGTTGTCGAGAAAATGGTTCTTAGATGTGCTTGGGGAACGTGCAATAATGACCAGAGATATCCAGAAAGACTAAAGGGAGCGCGTTTTATAAATTTTCCAAAGCCTAAAACACAGTTGGAAAAATGTTTAAAGTGGATTAAGGCTTGTGGACGGCCCCATACACAGCTGAATGTGGACAAGATCAACAAGAACAAGGCTGTATGCTCAACGGTAAGCCCGAAAAATATGCTTCAGTAATATATGCTTCAACATTTGAGTTAAACAGAAGTCATCACTTGTTATCTTATATATACTGTATATAGATAGATAGATAGATAGATAGATAGATAGATAGATAGATAGATAGATAGATAGATAGATAGATAGATAGATAGACAGATAGATAGATAGATAGATAGATAGATAGATAGATAGATAGATAGATAGATAGATAGATAGATAGATAGATAGATAGATAGATAGATAGATAGATAGATAGATAGATAGATAGATAGATAGATAGATAGATAGATAGATAGATAGATAGATAGATAGATAGATAGATAGATAGATAGATAGATAGATAGATAGATAGATAGATAGATAGATAGATGGCTAGCCGATCGTTAGGTAGCCAGCTATTCATAGCTAACGCTAACGCATGGTTAACCTAACGTTAACCTAACGTCGCCAAAAAGAGTCTCCGAAAACATTCCGATCAGTTCATGAGCTGAAGGAAAACTACATATAGCTACAGCTACTTAGTCAACACCCTTGAAAATTATGAATTGGAAGTTGTCCAGTTGATTCTAACAACCGAACTAACGTTAGCTAAATGTTAGTGTACTGTAAATGTCCAAACCCCCCCTCCTAATGTACAGTTAGTAAATATACTGTATATATTTCCTGTTAGGATATCTTTTTAACAGTACTGTATATTTGCATATCTTGGATGTCACAAATGTAACAGTACTGTATCTGTATGTCATAAATGTCATGCTATATATCTGTTGTGTATGTCATAACACATAAATGTCATTATGAATTGAAAATGGGGGACCCTGATGTAAACAAGACTAAAGTCTTTCTCTGGTCTGCATCCCCTTAACTATTATGTGTATTGAGCTGTACTGTATTGTACCCATTCTGCAATCTGTTAATACAGTTTTCAATCAGCTAGCATGAGTAACCTGAATGCCTTACAATCTGTGATCCACTTTCTCTTCTCTGTCATGCCTATCTCACCTTATAGCATTTTGTTGGCGGGGATGGACCTACTGTGCAATATCCAGACCCTATAAAAGCTGATGGGACCACATGTAAGTCGGTGCGTCCGTTGCCAAAGAAAAGACGCCTGCTTGATCCTGACAACCCCCCATCTAAAAAAGAACTACTGCAGGAAAATACTAACTTGTAAGTCCTGAAGACTGGGTATTGTCAAAGTCCTTATAGGCGGTATTGTCTGAATATTGTGATGTGTTAGTGAAGATGTGAATCACTAACTAAAAACACCATTTGCATGTGTGAATCAGATGTCATTTGTTATAAATGCTCATATCTAGTATTAATTTGTGAACCAAAGATACTGCAAGTTCTTGTTACAATCAAACAATACATAAATAATACTGAGACCAAATGTTATGATTAATGAACAACATGGATTTATTAATTAAAGTGCATTTATTTGATTATGATTTTGATACTTCACAGGGACATCAATCCCTCTCTGGATGTCATCAACCACCAATCGGAGCTCAGTTATACAGCTACACAGACGTGCACAGCTACTCAGACTGAAGGAGAATGTAAGGGTCTACCTTTCTTTTAGGAACTGAGCAGCATGATCTTTAAAAAATGCAGCAAGTCTGTGCAGTAATCTTTCCATAAATGGTATGTCTGGGAATATTCTTTCCACAAAGATATCTTTCTGCGTAAAAACTATGAATTCACAGAATTGGCAGCCTGTCACCATAAGTTGTCCTTGTATTTGCACATAATAGTCGTCCGTCTTCTTCAATGAAATACTGCCCCCCTCATCTTTGTGTAAACAGAAATCTGGGAAGTTGTCGCAAGCCTCCAATATCAAACAGTTTCTTGCCTTATAAGGACATTTCACTTCGACTATCCCACTCTCGCCATTGTCGCACAACTTCCCGTCAGGTGTGGCTCCTAAAAAATCGAACTCTGAATTGACAACAAGACCACACTCGTGAAAATGTCTGGCGGGATAAACCTCCAGATATTTGGCCTTGGCCTTTGCCTCATTCCTTTTCCCATACTCCAAAGCCGGGGCACAAATGGATGTCAACCGGAAAACACTCTCCAGAAATTTTGTTGTTGGGGCAGATTTTCTGTTTACCGCTTTCGCAAAGTTTGAAGCAGTCAGTCGTGACCTCCGCTCTTCAAACCAGTCATTTGAGAGAGCCTGGGCCCGAGTGCGTTCTTCCAGTGCTACTAGGTTTGTGTCTGCAGTATTCAGATCTTTGTAGATCGCTGGAAGCTTCACTGGAGATGGCTGGTGCACAGATACATTTCCACACCTCTGGTGTGGAACCGGGTCTGTTTTCTTCTTGAGATTTCTTGTCTGTAGAATAAAAGCAAAATGTTATTATTGTGATGTCATGTATATGTGGAAACTCCCTAACAATAATTGTAATATTTCTGTTTCCAGGGGTTTGCCC
Organism: Notolepis coatsorum; assembly: GCF_963971535.1. Taxonomy (NCBI): domain Eukaryota; kingdom Metazoa; phylum Chordata; class Actinopteri; order Aulopiformes; family Paralepididae; genus Notolepis; species Notolepis coatsorum. The sequence goes on from NC_140165.1 coordinate 112,579,774, forward strand.
TTTAGAAGTATTGGGCACTGCTGTGGAAGGTGCAAGATTGAAGTCAGAGCTGGAGAAGAAGGAGAGGACGATAACCTGGTTGAGAGGGCAGCTTCTTGAAAAGGAACAGATAATACAGTCTCTCGAACAGGATGCTCAGAAAAAGACATTCTGTACTGTACAAAGTGTTGTCCAAAAAGAAACAAAGATCAAAGGGCTTTTTAAATACTACACTGGGATCACATATGTTAGATTCATGTTATTGTTAGATTTTCTTGTGCCTGCTGGCTGTGATGCACCTTATGCAAAGGGCCGTAAAGACATGAGGTCACTAGGAAAATCCAATGGCCTATTCTTGACATTGTGTAGGTTAAGACACAACTTTGGACTTCAAGATTTGTCTCAAAGATTTGGAGTATCCATGCAGTCTGCAGGACTTGTTTTTAATACATGCATAGAACTTATGTATTTTAAATTTGGACAAATTAGCATATGGCCTCATAGAGACATTATTATTGAAAACATGCCTGAAAACTTTAGAAAGGAATTTCCTTCTACTTTAGTCATTATTGATGGTACTGAATTTAAGACCCAGGTGCCATCTGCACTGGCTTTACAAAGTCAGCTTTATAGTGACTATAAGTCAAGCACAACCCTCAAAGCATTGATTGGATGTGATCCAAGTGGGTCTGTCATTTTTGTGTCTGAGTTATTTACAGGTGCTGTATCCGATAAGGCGATTACTGAAAGCAGTGGTTTTTATGATTTACTTAAAACACTGAAAGTTCATGGTTACATCAAGGATGGTGATGCTGTTATGGCTGACAAGGGTTTTACAATACACGACGAGTTGAAAGAGCTTGGATTACGTTTGAATATCCCTCCTTTTGCTGCTGGTCATTCTCAGATGTCTCAGTCAAATGTGGCGTTGACTAACAAAATTGCTCGTCACAGGGTTCATATTGAGCGTCTTATATGTAAAGTTAAGACGTACAAAATCCTTTCAGATCGCATACCAACAACCCTTTTCAAAACGATAAACCAGATATGGTCAGTTTGTTGTTTTATGACCCTACAACAGGATGTGTTTGTAACTGATAAATGAAATTGTAGACCTGCATTACCTGATAAGAAAGTACAGAACCAATCTGGACTTCTCCAAAAGGGGTTGTGATCTTTGGCACACTGGTAGACAGGATAGTTGCCAAAGGTGTTCCAGTCATCCGTTGTAGATGGGCAATATCTTCCTCTGTTACAGCTGGAAGTCTGTAAATATTTAAAATATTGTATTAAATGTATTGCATATATTAATAATAACTTGGTCGTACTTTTGCTATATTTCTGAGATGGAAGAACGATGTTTTGGTCACTTTGTTAATATGAAAATTGAAGTTCAGTTCTGAATCTATGATAACCCAGAGACTTGTGACCTCAGATTTGATCCAAGGGGTTAGTCCTCCCAGGTTCTTTATTAACGTTTATTTTTTTGTTTTGGGGCCGATAATTAGAATTATAGATAGAAAACCTACATTATGTCCTCTGATGATATCACCCAGCAGTAACATGTAAAGGACCTAAGCAACTCCCTTGTGCAACTCCATAGTTGTTGTCATATATCTCAGACATGTGGCCTCCTAGTTTAACATAGAATTTCCTCCCTCTGATGTATGTTTTAACCCTTCTGCCTTATTAGGTAACTGACAGAGTTGGCACATCAGTGCATGAAAAGATTGCATCACGTTCAAGGTCATAAAAAACTTAATTTGTAATATTTATTTATGAATACCACTATAAGGATGGAGACCTTATTCTCATCAGAGTTTAGTCTGAGGTCACTGATTATTTTGGTGAGGGCAGTTTCAGTGCTATGCTATTTTATGAATCCTGAATTCTTCTAAGATTGTGTTCTCTTCATTGACATTGATGTCTCATGAGCTAATTTTATATGTACATCAACTTATAAAGAGTATTACTAATAAAATTCATTTTTGATATTGTAACTCATGGACTTTGTTCACTTTATTATATCTGTTGGGTGTATTACTACCACTTTACCTGTAAGAAGTGTCAACATGGCACACCACTGGCCGTCTCTTTCTCTTCTCAGAGGGTTTTGCAACCACGACATGGTTAATAGGTACTGGCTGTATTTTAGCACCTCTGGGGACATGCCATTGCTGTGGTATGCTGGTGCAACTTTGTTGTTCTGGTATGTGGGTAAAGTTGTGCCATTTGAATCCTTGAAGAGACTTGACAATGCCAACGACATGGGAACAGTGTCCATTTATCCTGAAAATACACATGCAACAATCAAATGGTTGATAGCTACTCCACACATCAATATACAGCTGCGCCAACACTAAAAGGTAAGCTAGCTAATTAAAGTAGTTCAAATTCAAAGGTTTATTTGTCACCTACATACCGCGACATGTGTGATTAGCATAACGTTAGATGATTAGCCCATTGTAGCTAGCAGTTAGCAGATACTAGGCTTAAATCTTCATTCACTCTAACAATTTTATAATAAGGGACCACTAACATACTCACCCTGCTTTACATGTGCAGTAGGACTCCACAATTGTATCCTGACGAATTACAATGTGGAGTTTGTGAGGCGTTTGTGTCTTCCGCATAGACCGCCAACACTTGGCATCAACTTTGACGTTGTCATCTCCTTCTCCGTCCGAAATCCTAATTTCATGGATATATCCTTGAGTAAAATAATTCAGGCCTTTCTGGAGAACTCTCTTTGATAGAGTAGCGGCATTGGGCAAATAACTGATAGCAATAGTTTCAGGAATCCTTAAGAGAGAATCCATGTTGTTCGATTGACATGTGGTTGTTTCAGTGTGCCTGTGAGAACATTTGGGAGAGCTTGGGAGACCATAGCAACAGTAACACGGGGGGGCGGGACTTCCCGTCACCGCGGAAAGGTGTATTGGTTTTGATAGTTTATCAGCTGGATGCAATCCTACCTGGAGGGGAGAGAACAGATGGTGGAGGTAAACAGTACTCTATCCCCCCCCCCTCCCAGTGAGCTGTGGTGTTCCACAAGGAAGCATACTAGGACTGTTACTGTTCCTAATTTATGCAAATGACATGTCGTCAGCTTGTGACTGCAACTTGTTCCTGTTCGCGGACGACTCAGCCCTGCTGGTCTCTGAAAATAACAAGTTACAGGTTGAAAAAACCCTCAGCTCGGAACTCGGCAGAATCTGCACCTGGCTCGCTGATAACAAACTATCATTACACCTGGGTAAAACAGAGTCCATTCTCTTCGGATCAAATAACAAATTCAGCAAGACCAATGGCTTCTCGGTTACAGTGGGTGACAATATTGTCACAAGGAAAGATGAAATTACATACCTGGGTTCCATCCTAGAGGCAAATCTTTCCTGTGACAAAATGGCATCCAATGTAATAAAAAAAGTCAACCAATGAACTAGATTCATGTACCGGATCTCCTCTCTGGTAAACAAGAATACCCTGAAGACTCTGGCAGGAGCACTCATTCAAGGGTACTACGACTATGCTAGCACCTCATGGTACCAAAACACCTCAAAGGCGCTAAAAACAAGATTACAATCATCACAAAACAAACTGGTCAGACTACTGCTTGACCTTACTCCTAAAAGTAGACTACAGCCACTTGCAATGGGCCTGGTCTACAAGATACACTACACCACTAAGGTACCCATGTACATGTCGAAATACTTCCCAAAGGTCAGTGAATACCACGACCATAACACCAGAGGGAGTTCCACAAATCATGTTTGTAGAGGAATATTTATGATAAACAAGGAGAGCTTATGAAATAAAGATTAAACAGAAACAAACGGACGTTCTGTTGAGTTTATTTGGGCAGCTGAAGCACAGCTGGACACATTCTGACAAGACGACAAAGGGTAATGTAAAAAAAGTGCCAAGATACAGTCTGTTACATGCGTATTTATCCAGTTCTCAAGAGTTCCGCCTCCAGCCTTTTGTGCCAACCTGCTGTTTGCTAGGCGAGGTGTGTGTGTGTGTGTCTGTGTGTGTGCTTGTATGCGCGTGTGCGTACACGTGCATGTGTGTGCGTGGGCAAGATGTGGGTGTGTGTATGTGTGTGTGCATATGCGTGGTTTCAGGAAGTGAAAGTGTGTGTGTGTGTATGCTTACACGTGCATGTGTGTGCATGTGTATGTATGTGCGTTCTAGATGTGGTTTCAGGAAGTGAGAATGTACAGATGCATTTGTGTGTGTGCATAAGTGTGATGGAATATAAGTGCTGCAGAGGCGAGATTGGGTTGAAGTTCTGTGTCTGGTTGTAAAATGTTGATCTATATGGTTTCATAACGGAAGGTCTGTGGAGGCTCCCTTGTGTTTCACAAGATAGTCTGGCCAGCCGTTTGGTATTTTGGACATAAAGGTCATGAGAACTTTAGGAAGAGCAGTTTCACATGGAAAATGGCTTGTACAAAAGATATATCGTTTGAACATGAGCACAGACAGTCTAGTAGTGTCGTGTCAAAAGGTCAATGTGGTTTGATGTGTTAAAGCAAGCATATATATTGATTGATATTCCATAACATGTTCAACCCAGATTTGGCACAAACAAGGGACTAAACAACGCCCTACCCACAGCCGTAAAAAAAATTTGAATCCCTACCCACCTTCAAAACAGCTCTCAAAGAGCACCTATGGGAGGCTGCAATTCTAAACTGGCCACCGTAAATGTCCAAACCCCCCTTCCCACCCACCCACCCCCTCCTAATGTACAGTCTCCTCCCCATCGTATGTATATATTTTCTGTTAGGATCTCTGTTTAACAGTACCTGTATACCTGTATGTCATGTATGTCATAAATGTCATGATATATATCTGTATGTGGTGTATGTCATTTACGTATTACTTTCACATGGTGGAGGGATACTTACTGTCTGTGGTGCATATTCACATTGTGGTTGTAGTGTGCTGTCACTAATTGGTGGTTTAATTGACACACTCTTCTGTTTTCTTTCTGTTGTCATTTTGCTTGTTTAAAATGGCCGTTCTTGTAATTATCACAGGTGTGGTGATGAGGCACCACGCCCTACAAAGCAGAGCAGAGTGCAGGCTGCAGAGTCCCCACTACACAGAGCTCAGTTCTAACTCGTTCTCATTTTTTTCTCCATGTGCTAGTGGCATGTGCTTGAGCCGGTCTTCAAACAGGTGAGTATGCTCTTAATTTATCATTTGATTTGACTACTGGTATGCTTTAAAATATTTAGTTTAGTGGACACCACAGGTAGGTAATTTCATTGTTTTCTGGCTGTTGTTAGCTTCCTGTGTACCACTTAACCCTGGGGCAGTCATTGAAAGGATTAGTACCATATACTTGACGGGTGTATGGTCGATATGATCTTCGGCTGGTAGCAGGTGTGATTCTCTAGTCTGTATGTATTATTGAGCTTGACTTTTGATCCAGTATGTTATGCCATGTGTCTTAAATTACTGTGGGTGATTTAATTGCGTGCTAACATGGGTTATGCCGTGTGTCTTAAATACAGTGATTTAATTGTGTGCTAACATGAAATGCCGTGTGTCTTAGACTACTGCGTGTGAGTTTAATTACGTGCTATGGTTATGCCGTGTGTCTTAAATCTCTGTGATTTAATTGCATGCTAACCTTTTTGGATACAGGGGAAATTTGGAGTTTGAACCCCAGGTCATCGGAACCGTGGGTGAGTTGCTTGTGTTCAGGATTGAACTATATATATATTACTATATCCCTTTTGTGCTACACCGTTTGAGTGGTGCACAGTTACTTGTATTATCTCCTTGTTGTCATTTACTGTGGATAGTAAAGATGACGCTGGACATGGAGGAATTTGTTGTGAAGCCAACAGTGGCAAAGGTAAAAGTATGTTCTGAGGATGAGTTGGTGCAATTAGCTGCTCATTATTCTATGTTGACGTTTGATGCAAGCCTAGAGAAGGATAACTTGCAAATTCAGTTGCTTGGATGTTTGCATTTTGTCATGTATCTTGACATATCCTTGTTGTCTATAGAGGAACAGAAGCAAATATTGCTGGCTGCAATGGGTGAGTGTTTTGATAGATGGCACGCTGAGAGGAAACGAGGGAGCGAGGCCCATGTTCTCAGCGCTCGCTTTCGCTCTATTGGAGTGGCTATAGAAGCTGTTATGGTGCTAGCTGCAAAGGCAGAGCGAGCTGAGAGACAACGGGAGCGCGAGGCCCAAGAGGCTATTGAAGTGGCTCAGTGTGCTACTGCCAAAGCAGAGCGAGCTGAGAGACAACGGGTGCGGACCGCGAGGCCCAAGAGGTATTGAAGTAGCCCAGGAAGCTGTTGAAGTGGCTGCATTTAACCGTGAGATGGCGCAGCGTAGTTTAAGTAATGCAGGTGCAGGTGTTGTTGAAGATTTTGCAATGCACACTATGAATGTACCTCTGCATAATGTTTTTCTTGATTGTGCCCTAGTGTCAGGCCTGGTGGTGAAACCGGAGGTGACATGCGTGCCAGATACTCAGGTGGCAGGGGATGATCTGGCGGAGCAGTATCTCGAGGTCTTCCCAGCCTGTACGGTGGCTGAGGCCCCGAACTAATTGGAGGAGAATGAGGAGGATGAGAGTGGGAAGGATGCTATGAGAAATGTTGCTAATTCATGTGGCACTATTTCTGTTGGTGTTTCTGATGTTTCATGTGGCACCATTTCTGTTGGTGTTTCTGATGTTTCATGTGGCACCGTTCTGGTTAAAGAGTCTACAAGGCCAGAATTGGGTTGCCAGCCTTCCTATAGCTCTAATGTTCATGATGTCTCACTTGTCGGCAGTGATGATCCCAGTATGTCAGTTGATGATTCTGATATTGATTCACGTGACCACACTGAATCTCTGCCAGGCACTGGGTATGCTAGGTATGCTAGTCAACCTAGTTACCTTGTCACAATCAAAATGGTTGCCACTCATCAGACTAGGTTGTGAAGACTGCTCCTGCTGTACAGGACACAGCTGTGTGTGCCACCATGTTGGATCCTGACGCTGTTGCTATGTGTGACACCATTGTTGCTTATGACAGTGCTAATTTGAGTGACACCATTTTGGGTCCTGTTGATGTTATTTTGACTGACACCATTTTGGATCCTGTCCATGTTATTTTTTGTGACGCCATTTTGAATGGTGATCCCAGTGCTTTTGTGACAGATGTGTTGCTATGTTCCAGGAATGGTGAGGACGTACCTGAGGCGGTACATCCTGCTCTGGATGTTTGTGTATCGCAGTCTCCTGTACGGCTAACATGGGTACAGCCCTCAGTGCAGTCTCCTGTACTGACGGTGCCAGGAGGGAGGTAGATGGGCGCTGTGATGGTACCAGGGAAGTGTGCTGATTTGTGTTTCCCTGTTTGCTATCCTGAGTGCAATGAGTTTGACTTTTGTCAAGAAAATTACTTTGGTTTATTGTCTCCTTTTGACAGGCCGGTATCAGTGGAGCGGCCTGTTAAAGTGAAGTTTTCTCGTGACCGTGCTAATTTTTGTGCCACCATTTTGAGTAGTGAGGATGTCGTGACTGGTGAGATGTTACTGTGTTCCAGAGACGGTGGTGACGTGCCTGTGGCGGTCCATCCTGTTCTGTTAGATCATGGTTTAATGTCTGCTCCTGGACTGCCGGTGTCAGGAGGAAGGGAGATGGGCCCTGTGGTGGTGCCAGGAACGTGTGGAGTGTCTTGTGTTCCTGTTGGCTATCCTGAGTGCAATAAGCCTGTCTCTCATATTAATTCCGGTTTGATGCATCTTTTTGACAGGTCGGTATCGGTGGAGCGGCCTGTTGAAATTAAGTTTTTGTTTTGTGATGATCTGTTTGTGGGTCCAGGTGGGTACATTTTGGAGAGGACTCGCTTGAGCGGGTATCAGGACAATGTTGTTGTTTGTACTAAACGACAGTGTCAATTGTTCCTCAGTGGGGAGCATTCGACTAAGTTGAAGACCGTGTTCGACCCATTATCACTTTGTGGTAGTGACTCACGGTAGTTCCAGATTCGTGGGTCACAGTATTTCTGTTGGTGTACAGTTGAGTGTGACTCTTGACCGGGGCTCACACTCAACACAGTACAGGCACTACGCATATTAGTATCTGTAGTTGCATTTTTGATAGGTAAGGTTGGTAAGTATCCCCTTATTTATTTATGTTCATTCTCTTGGTGATGGTTTCTTTGGGCTATAGTTGGGAGAAGAACATAAATGTTCGGTGTGGGGGTGTTACGTATTACTTTCACATAGTGGAGGGATACTTACTGTCTGTGGTGCATATTCACATTGTGGTTGTAGTGTGCTGTCACTAATTGGTGGTTTAATTGACACACTCAGAACAGAAATCAGATTTCGACCTGAGCAACATAATGAAAAGCACAACAAAACAGGTAGCACCCAGCAAATAATAAACATCACTCACCACGACGTCAGCAACGCGTTGAACACCGTTAACAACATACATCCCAAGAACAAATTAAAACGTTCGCCAACTGGCTATATTCCAACACAACCAATCGAGTTGAACTTGTCCCCTGAGTTCTCCCTGCGCGCTGCGGTAATTACATCCAAATGTTTCTCTGGCGCAAAAGAGAAATCGAATCTTAACGAAGACGAAGGTTATCCTATAACCCTAGTTATATGAAAAAAATAAAATAAAAAAAAAACGCAAAAAAAATAAAAAAAAATTAAAAACGGCGGTGCCCGGGCCCGGCCGAGCCCGAATTATTTATTAAAAAAAAAGCCCTACCCAGGCCGGGCCCCGTCGGGCCTGGGCAAGGTTGCAGTGCACTATCCCCAATACACAGAGCTCAGTTCTAACTCGTTCTCTCTCGCAGCTGATGCTCGTCACTGGTTCTCCAGAGACCTAACCTGAAGACTTCATTTTGCTCACTGCTTCACTTGTACTGTTGGATAGTTCTCTTTTGCCTATGTGCATTCGTTTTGTTATTGAACTTTGGAGTCTGGAACACCCAGCTCCCACTCTTTTTGTCCATTTAGATAGCTGTTCAAATAAATATTGTTATTTTTGATAAACTCCTGTCTTGTCCTGTGTCCACCACTTTACATTCAAGGCCTACACAAGCCATATTTTAGGCTTGAATGTAACAGTCATAAATGTCATTATGAATTGAAAATGGGGGACCCTGATGTAAACAAGATGAAAGTCTTTCTCTAGTCTGCATCCCCTTAACAATTGTGTGTATTGAGCCATACTGTATTGTTCCCATTCTGCAATCTGTTAATAAAGTTTTCAATCAATCATGTGAAAAATAGAAATCAACATTGTTTTTTGGTGAAGTGAACCCTTTAACACATTGACGACCACGGTTTGCAGTGTAATATGGTTCTGGACGACCAGGGTTTGTTAACAAACCGATGTACTTTCTAACAGCTATATATATACTTTATAGTATTGTATATATCTGTCCATTCTCATTGTCACTTGAGTGCATAAACCGTGCCTTCATAATGGCTTAAAGAAAATAAAAATCCATCGGTTGGTTGTCATTTTATAGCGTCGTGAATATAAGCTTTATCGCAGTTTTCGTCTCGTCTTTTTTCTGGGAAGCTAGATATGAGGCTAAAGGCTAGTCACGTTATATCAAACGCCATTTCTGTTGTATATATACGAATGAAATAAAACAAACTGCTTAGCATCCAGACTATTACAGAGCATCTATGGATGAAATGGGGACAGCGGGGGACGCCGATTAATATTATTGATTAGCAATACAGTGTGCGTTCAAGTAGCCACTGATCGATGTCCAATTCGGTTGTAATTTGGGTGAATAGTATCCTACCGTCAGGCCATGTGATCGCCGGCAGCATTTCGTCATTATTCATCGGAATCTGGTAGATCGATATGTCCATTGGCTGATCATAAATCCCATTATTCCAGGCTGAAATCTGCGTTCGGTAACGTGATCAAAGATGGAGGATGTTCGGCCTGCGATCCAGGCTCAAATGAAACGCCCCTAGACAATAAAAAAAAATCCCATTTGGCCTCAATGATACTGCAGTGGAGCGATGGCGCCCCTAAGAGGATCTGGCCGGTATTGCATGTTTCGGAAATCAAATATGCGGGTAGATCCTGCAAGTCGATCGGGGACGTTAATACCGTTATTAATATGGAATAAAACAATAACAACTTGCCACGAGTTAACTCGTGGCTCTGGTCCTCAACGGGGGGAATCGAAACACGAGTTAACTCGTGGTTGGGCGGCAAAGTGTTAACAAGGGTCTGTTGGCAGACTCTTCAAAAGCAGCGTGCCACACAATGTAAAGTGTGCCCGCCCCTGCGTCCCCCGGTAGGAGTGTCTCCGTTCACCATCTTCCCCCTCGGAGGTGAGCGATGATGCTTGTCTCCCACAAAAATGTATCTGTTATGATTATGGGGGGCCCCTGAAGGGGGGCGAGGGCTGGTGCCTAATTGAATTGGGCAAAGAGGAAACATGGCTAAACAACATGGCCCCCCTAAGAACCACCAGGGTAAAAAATCGCACTGAGCCGTGGATGCACAATGAAATACTGACCCCTATTAAAACCAGAGACAAAAAATGCTCTGAGTTTCGTAAAAGTCAGTCAAAGCTTACCAAAAGCACGAGCAGTGAACTCCAAGCCCACGTGACTGAACTCAAACTGGAAAGAAACAGACTAAGAAATGATCAAAACAGCAAAAACAAATTTCATCAATGAAACTGAGGAAAACAAAAACAAACCACGTGAACTTTGGAAATTACTCAATAATCAACTAGGCTGCAGTAAAGAACTTAAAACCAGATTCTCAAACATAAACATAAAGACGGACAACACGATCATCACAGACAAGCTGGATGTAGCCAATTACTTAAACATTTTCTTCACAAACATAGCCACAACACTGGTAAACAAACTACCCTCCCACTCAGGGCATTATGGGGTAGAACACATAGTAGCATACTACAAGAACCTAGGGGTCCACAAAGACGACTTCAAACTGGAAATGGTAACAACAGATGAGGCACTGATTGGCTGCGACAGTACAGCGATGAAAGCAGTGCACGCCCACTGTGAGCGCTATGCGTCTAGCCCAGGAGAAATGCGGCTATGGAAAGTATAGAGGCGGTATTATTCTCTAGCAGACATTCACTTCCTGTTCATGAAAAAAATTATTTATATTTGATATATTAACGTTATATTGTGCATTGGAAACACAAACATACTTAAAATGAGTAAATATTATTCATTTTAAACTTGTTTATATTATTTATAGGGCTATAAAAAAAAAGAAAAAAAAAATGTCTTCTTCTTCTCTCTTTTAACCAGGGTTAACCAGGGGGAGCGGCGCCCCAGCGCCCCTAGTGGCGAGCCGCCACTGCAAAGAGACAATCAAATCAAGGATAAAAGATATCCCCATGTCAGCTCGAAGTGTCGAGCGACGCATCAACGAAATGTCAGAAAATATCAGAGGAAAGCAAACAGCTGGATTAAAAGATACAGCCCCCAGATAACAGAGCTCAGTAAAGCAAAACAGTCCCAGGGATCTCACTGACAGCGAAATGCAAGTAGGCAGCTGTTTATTTTCCTACACATGGGGCTGCATGTAAACTAGTGGTCTGCAAGGGCCTTGAAATAAAGCCAGAGCCCTGCCCGAGCCCGTGAACTTCAGGCCCTGCCCGAAAATAAGCCTGACTGTAAATAATATTTTAAGCCCTAGCCCGCGTGAAAACCCGAAAAAAATTATTATTATTATTATTATTAAAATATATATTTTTTTTGTATTTGTTTTAAATATTCGAAACACGGTTTTATATGAACGTAATAAATAAACAAAACTAAGAAGCATTTACATAGCCTGTTTCTCTCTTATTAGAATGCCGTCTCTCCCAGTGCTCGCTTAGACTGACTCACACATCAGCCTCGTAAAACGTATTGAAGGCTATAGAATCTTCTTTGACACACACACACAGATTTCGAGCAGAGCGCAACATAATGAAAAGCACAACAAAACAGGTAGCGATAGCGACCCAGCAAATAATAAACATCACTCACCACGACATCAGCAACGCGTTGAACACCGTTAACAAAACTTCGCCAACCAGCTACATACATCCCAAGAACAAATTAAAACGTTCGCCAACTGGCTATATTCCAACACAACCAATCGAGTTGAACTTGTCCCCTGAGTTCTCCCTGCGCGCTGCGGTAATTACATCCAAATGTTTCTCTGGCGCAAAAGAGAAAATGAATCCTAAGGAAAACGAAGGTTATCCTATAACCCTAGTTATATGAAAAGAAAAATAAAAAGACAAAAAATAAAAATAAAAAAAAAAAAAAACGGCGGTGCCCGGGCCCGGCCGAGCCCGAATTATTTATTTAAAAAAAAGCCCTACCCAGCCCGAACCCGCCGGGCCGGGCCGGGCCCCGTCGGGCCTGGGCAAGGTTGCAGTGCACTAATGTAAACTTGAACGTCTCTCTCTCTCTCTCTGGCCTTGCTCCGGTGGAGGGATTGGAGGAGGGTGTGCCATCATGTTAACGTTAGACTCAGTTAAACCTTGCGACGACTGAGCTGTGTTCTGGTCATGTGACACTACACATATTTAATTGAGACCCTTTATTATTTAAATTTAGCTGGAAATACATTGATACATCATTCAGTAAAATTTTCAGAGCCTTATAACAAAAACATTATTACGGTCACCATTGTGACCAGTGGGATTATTTTTACTCAAAATGTGAGTATTACCAAGTCACCTTGTGTTCTTAAAACAATGACAATAAACATAGTTTTATTAGGTTGAAATAATGTGGTTGTGTACTTATTTTTTCTGTTAACTTATTATGGATTGAAAACTGAAAACCAAACAAAATGTGCTATATATAGCCTACCGTCTGCGTCAAATATGAAATGAAGGGAAAAAAACAAGCTCAATCAAAAGATTCTACATGATTCCAAAATAGTGAAGAAAATGACTTTAGGAAGAACAAAGGCAGAGGCTCTGGTCCTTGCTCCAAAGGCAGTGGGTGATGTTCTCAAGGCCTTAACATCAGACAAATCCCTCCCATTCTCCATACAGATGGATGCATCTAACCTAACCCTAACCCTAAAACCGAAATAAAGTTAAAAATAAAATAGTTACAAAATCTGCCCATTTTCGCCCAAAAACCGGGCAAAATCGGCAAAAGAAATATGTGCGTGCGAGCTACGTGCACCCGCTTCACATCCCTAGGTTCCCCCCTGTGCCCCAGTACAGGTAAATGTTGGGCTGTACTGTAGCTGAGTTGCCTTGCCTGAAGCCTAATAGGCCTAATATTCCGTAGTAAGTCTATTTATTAAAACCAGTATGGTTTCCTATGCGTGTTGGAATCCTGGTGGGTTTGCAATTACACACGTCTAAAGGGAGAACAATGAGATGTGATTCAGAGAGACTTTGCAGAGACATTGCATGTATAATGAACAGTGATGCCACAGATTACTTGTAAAAGTAATCTGATTACTGATTACTGATTACTCCTTTAAAAAGTAATCTAAGTTACTTTACTGATTACTTGATTATCAGAGTAACTTAGTTACTTTGAAAGTAACTAGGTTACGAAGTCGTCGTCGTTCCCCCAACAGTTTTTTTTAAACGCTTTATTGAAAGTGCATAAATTGTTTTTAACTTGTTTCTCTGCACATAACGTAAATTGTTAAACTAGTGCTTCAGCTTCTGTACCATCAAGTATGGTAAAGCAACAGTCTATGATGCTCACAGCATTAGAGCAGCCAGCCAGTGGTTTTACAAAACCAGTGTATCACATCTAACAAATGCAGGCTGAACTATTCAATTATATCAACTGTAACTATTAAATTGTTTTTATAAATGTCTCTCTATAAACATACAATCAGTCTCTCTTTAACATGTAAATTAACTGTAAATCTGGCAAATAAGAGCTTTTGCTCTGCCACCATCAACCCTCCTGTACCTAGTCGAAGCGTCGGCTAGTGTTGTGATTCCAGATGCTTTCAATGCAATTGGATGTGCTGTTTTTAGCGGTAGACAGTATTTTGTTTCCTATCCCTATTGGGGTGGAATTCTGAACAGAAACCGCAAAAGTCATCTTGCGGTTTCACTTTTAATTTTGCCAAGCGTTTTGGGGTGGAATTCTCCGACGACGGAGCCCTGCTGTCACACGATTGGCGCATATGTCACATGACGTGCTGTGAAGACCCGCCCTACTCTGCCTCTGATTCGCAGACTGTGGATGGGGAATGTGATTGGACTAAAGCAGAGTCACTCACAGACAGAGCGTCCAGTCACGCCGCGGGACACATTCTTGTATTTAACCCTTTCACTGCCACACCACGTCACTCCCAAATAAGAATAACAGCTCAAAATGTATTTTTGACTGTCGAAAACGAAATAAAATACTGCATTCCGCCTGCATTATGAATTTATGATGAGATAGTAACGAAATAGTAACGCACAGCCACTTGGACAAGTAACTGCAATCAGATTACTGGCTTTTAAAGATTAACGCGTTAGATTACTATTTTCGGGGAAAAGTAATCAGATTACAATAACGCATTACTTAGTAACACGTTACTGGCATCACTGATAATGAATCGTTTTCAAAACATACCTACACAGTGCTGCCTTTCCCCTGTACGTCACACAGCCTAAGGCGGAATACGTGGTGTAGTAGTTAACACTGTCACCTCACAGCAAGAAGGTCCAGGGTTTGATTCCCGCTTGGGGACCAGGTTTCCATGATGCCAGGTACTCAGGTGGGGTATCTCCCAGGCCTTTCTGTGTGGAGTTTGCATGTTCTCCCCGTGCTCGCAAGGGTTTCCCCCCCGATAAGATAAACCCAATGGAAAAACATGCACAACAAATCGCTAACGCTGTGGCGTCCTTGACGAAGACGGACAGGAGCACTTGGATTGGTCCCCGGAGCGCGGCTCAAGTTGACGCCCTATCTGCTCCCGGCTGCCCATGGGGGGAAGGACAACGGGATGGGAAAAGTGCAGAGACATTTCATCGGCGACTCAGTGCATGTGTGTGTGTGTTCCTGTGGGTCGCCCATCTCGTGTGTGTGTGTTAAACTGCATGACAAATAAAGACTTCTAGTCTAGTCTAACAAGCCTGAAACACACTTCTATGCAGAGCTAATCTACACCTGTACGTCCCACAGCCTGAAACACACTCCTACACAGAGCTGCCTCTACACCTATATGTCACACATCCTACAAACACTTCTGTCCCAAGTGCCTCATTACTGTAACAAAAACTGACCTCCGTGACCAAATTAGTTTGAAAGAAAATGCGGTAATGACTTGTATGCATACATAGTGTCACAAATATGTCTATGATATACAGTAGTTATCAGAAAAGTAAACAGACTATCTATTTTTTGTGTAAGGAAACCTACTATTTTGGCTGCATTCATTATCGTTTCCATTGACACAATGAATAAACATGGCTTCTCAGCCACATGGCAAGTATACAGGCAATATATGTTTGGTACTTCTTATGTGCTTTCATGTACTAATTCAAAGCACACTGAATTGCAAGTTGTAGTTGCTTATTAAATGTGTACTATTTTAGTAGCAAAAAATGCAGTGTAATGTACAGTATACACAAGCTAGCTGGCTGGGTAGCTTGTAGCTGCCACTGTAGACAGTGAAACAGATGTCTTCATGTAGCTAAATGCTTGCAGGGGGATTGCTTGGAACAGAAAACAGAATACAAGATAGATTTATGAACGGTTCTGAGAATGTGATGTACGATAAAGCACAAGTAGAAGGGGAGCGTATCTATGTTCCCCGGGTCCTATGTTCTTGTCTTCCTCTACATCAAATATGTTGGACAGGTGGCCGTTTTCTCTCCAACACTGCCACCAAATATTCTGTTGGTTGGTGCAGTGTTTATGGTATCTAAAATTATCTAGAACACATTTTTCCTTATCATTATCTTAGCCAATGTTGAGGTTATTTGTTATATATGATTGCATGTAACTGCTTAACTGTTTCCACAAGAGGGCGCTATAGGCACAAGGAGACGCAGCTATTGGAGCTGGAGGTAAGATGTATTTAAGGGAATGCTCCCTCCCTCTCTGTCTCTTCCTCCGTCGCCTCTCACGAGAGAAGGTCTCATGTGCATAATGATGTGTGAATAATAAACCACGCCAAAGGCTAAAGAGAGGAACCTTGTCTTCATGGCCAAGTTATTGTTGCTCCACAGGTGACTCTGTCAACAGGTTATGGGTCCAGATCACGCAGGAGCGAAATAAGCAAGGGTAGCAAGTTTAGCTGAAGTATAGGCTAGGTTAGCACCAGGAGCACCGCGTGGATAAGGCTAGGCTAACGGGAGCTAAAGCTACGCCTACCATCAAAAAGAGGATGGCGACAAGAGGAAGTGGCAAATGGCCCTCGTTCAACGGAAGGGCAGAGGACTATGATCTCTGGGAAGAGCGAATGTTGTGCTGAATGCACGGAGTGGGACTGAAGACAACGATCTTGACAGCCCCCACGGGACCACTAACGGCGGAAGCGCAAGCCCAGGATATCAAGCAAAATGCCGACACATGCTGCGAGTTGGCACCACTCCTGGACGACACGAGCTTGGGGCTGATATTCCGTGACACAAAGGACAAAGGCAGAGAGAGCCTAAAAGTGTTGAGAAATCACTACATCGGGAGGGGAAGACCCCGGATCGTATCCCTCTACATAACACTGACCGCGCTGAAGAAAGCGCACACCGAGACTGTGACCGAATACGTCATCAGGGCTGAACAGATCATTACGGCGCTTAAGAGTGCAGGAGAAGCACTGAGCGATGAACTAATGATGGCGATGGTTATGAGAGAACTACCGGAGATGTACAAACCGTTCACACTACTGGGCCCCGTTTCATGTACCTGGATAACTGAGTTAGCCGGATAACTTTAGCTGGATAACTGGGTTAGCCGGACTTTCCGGTTTCATGTACGTGGATTTTCCAGATCACCATGCCAACAGATCCAAAAGTTTGAGCCTGCTCGAAAGCAGAGTTCAAGTTCAAGTTAGCCCGATCACGCAGAGCCACGCCCCCGCAAAGAAGTGACAGCCCGTTTCCTGAAACTATTCCCACAGTCTACGATCTGCATTATACCATTCTGAATTACGTTTTTGTGCTCCATTCTTCCAGAGGGGGCTTTTGAAATGTAAAATAGACCCAAAATGCTGATATTAAATTCACTTTGTCCTAAATAATGCACGTTATATATACCGTGGCGACGGTGGCGCTCGCTCGTGCGATGTACACATGATGTGGTTATTTTAATTGTAACTGGGATTAAGATGTCTGATGAGATGCGCTGTTTGACGGATTTGAGAAATTGAATGAGCCGTTGACGTCACATTAATGAATGAGGATAAAGAGATAAACTTCATTCAAAACAAAGGATATTCTAAACACGGGTCTCTCGTTCATTAATGTATAAACAATGAATTTATCCCATCTGGCCCAGTGGCCCAGCGGTAGTGCTCAAGCCTGCCAATCCAGTGACCGGGGTTCCAATCCCGGTGTTTCCAATATGATTTTTTTGAATATAATATTAATGATTATACGCCAAAGTAGCCTGGTTTTAAGTTAAAATATTATAAATCTACATGCATTGAGGATGTCATTCTTTATATAGCTCTCAACGTGCACCAAATTGAATTATTCCTATATTGCAAAAAGAAGGAAAAGACTAGGGTCTTGAACCCCGGTCGTCCGTGTGAAAGTCAAAAGAAGAACCCGTTACACCACAGAGAAGATAAGTAAAATATTGACTATACATCAATCAATGGGTAAGAGAGCCGTATCGTAATTCTGTATAACAGTTAACTAATAATTTTCGCTAGCAAGATCTCATTTGATTATTCAATCCAGCAGGCAAGTTTAAAGAAATATAATCTGATTGATTGAGGTAATGAGGGACTTAGAATTAGCCTATAGATAACGCATTTAACTTGTCGGCGAGGCGATTGAGCCGTATTGCAATCTGTCAATAAAGTCTTAAATCAATTAATCAATCAATGCCGTTGAGAATCAGGATCTCTGCCATCGATACGTGCTGGCTTTTCACCTAAAACGGCCGCGCGCATTTAGCCTGACTCGCAAGTCTGGCTTGAGTTAACGAGACTGAATCCACCTTTGTGAAACAGGAAAATCCCGGCTTCGAACATTGGGTTAACTGAAGCTGGATAATGGACATCTTGATCGACTTAGTTGAACCACGTACATGAAACAGGGCCCTGGTGACACATGGTTCAGCGGACATGTCGCTGGGGGAGTTCAAGGCCAAGCTACGGAACTTTGAGGCCTCAGAAGACACACACCCAGTCGCCGAGGAGGCGGGAGAGAGGGTGCTGAAGACCGTGGCGGCACCGAGAGATAAGACCAGACCCCCGACGGAGCTGGAGTGTTGGCGATGCGGAGAAAAAGGGCACCGGAAAGATAACTGCAAAAAGACTGTTTGGTGTAGCTTCTGTAAGAGCACGGGGCACACAGACAAAGCGTGCAGAAAGAAATGTGACCAGAGCACTCGGTACGCGCATGGACAAGATGGCGGCTGTGGACAAGATGGCGGCAACGGTGGACGTGAGGCGAGTCGAGACGACGCCCGGAGAGCAGCGGGACGAGAGGACTTCATCTTTGGGGCGCAGACAACGTACGTCACCCAGTCAACGCAGAAGCAGCAGGTCCAAAGGAAGGGACTGATCGTGGACACAGGTGTGTCGTGCCACATCATCAACGACAGGAACCGATTCAAGAACTTTGACAACACCTTCGAGCCGGAGAGACACAGCATGGAGCTGGCAGACGGGAAGCGCACATTCGGGTTGGCGCAGGGGAGAGGAGACGCACAGGTATGCCTCATAGACAGTGAGGGGCGCCGGTGTACAGTGATGTTAAAGAACGCTCTCTACATACCCTCGTTCCCACAAGAACTATTCTCTGTCAAATCTGCTACTGCAAACGGTGCCAAAGTGTTCTTCAATGAAGGTAAAGATGTTCTTGTAGAGCCTAACGGTACGTGATTTAACATAGAGGTGTACAAGAGAATGTACAAACAGAATGTAATGATAATGATATGTGTAATGTCAGTCATGATATTCAGATCATGGGTCATTGTAATTACAAGGATTTACTGAAACTGCAAGCGGCGACAGAAGGCATGCACATTAACGGTGAAAAGCATAGACCTAAAAAAATGTGAAGTGTGTATAAAGGGGAAGTTCACTCAATCGAGGAACAGAGGTCCCAGGGAAAAAGTAAAGGTACCACTTGAGCTAGTTAACACAGATCTAGCCGGTCCAGTAAGAAACGAGTCCATAGGTGGCTTTAAATATGTACAGTCTTTTACAGATGTGTGTACAGGGGCATTGTTTGTTTACTTTCTCAAAGCAAAGAGTGACACATTCCTGGCAACAGAGAAATTCCTTGCAGATGTAGCCCCTTATGGCAACATAAGATGCTTGAGGTCCGACAACGGAACCGAGTTCACAAATAGAGAGTTCCAAGCACTGTTGAGAAGGAACAAGATAAGACACGAGACGTCATGTCCTTACTCCCCGCACCAGAACGGGATAGCAGAGAGGGAAGGACGCACTCTTTTCTAAATGGCTAGGTGTAAGCTAATAGATGGTAACTTACCGAAGAGTCTATGGCATTATGCGGTACAAGAAGCCGCTTACACCAGAAACAGGTGTTTTAATAAGCACACGGGCACCACCCCGTATACAGCACTGACAGGGGAAACGTGTAATCTAGCCAGAATGAAAATTTGGGTCAGTGTGTTATGCTTACCAGCAGGACAGAGGAAAGCTCAAGTCCAGGTGTGAAAAAGGACTCTTTGTAGGGCACGACAAAGGAAGCCCCGCTTTTCTAGTCTATTATCCCGGTAAAGGGAAAGTGCAAAAACACAGGCTAGTCAAATTTGTCACAAAGACAACATGTGAGAACGAGACACAGACACAGGAGCCAGAGCTGGACTCCAGAGTAAGGTGTGAAGAAACTGAGACACCACAGCCCAGTGTATTGAGCACAGACGTGCAGACAGACAGTCAACAATCCCCAGAGGATGATGACGGGAAGCACCCGAGGGTGACGTCACGTGCCTCATGCAGTGGGAGGTATCCCTCACGGGAACA
The DNA here is from genome assembly GCF_963971535.1 of Notolepis coatsorum. NCBI lineage: Eukaryota > Metazoa > Chordata > Actinopteri > Aulopiformes > Paralepididae > Notolepis > Notolepis coatsorum. Next base: position 112,599,900 of record NC_140165.1, read on the forward strand.
CAAACCACCAAAGTATCTGAATGACTATGCCCAGAGAGAAAGTGACAAGGATGACCGTACAGCATACCATACCATACCAGCATAGATTACTGCTACAGAGTAGTGAGTGGTGTACCTCAGACCTTTAAAGAGGCCATGGTGTTCCCTGAGTCAAGAAAATGGGAGAGAGCAATGGATGAGGAGATGAGGTCCCTAGAGGACAACCATACCTTTACTCTTACCAAGTTACCAGAGGGTAGACATACAGTGGGAGGCAAATGGGTGTATTCAATCAAGGAGGGTATTGAAGGCCACGACAAGTACAAAGCAAGGTTTGTAGCTAAAGGTTACAGTCAGAGGGAGGGGATAGACTACGGTGAAACAGTCTCCCCTACAGCCAATCTGACCAGTGTACGGGTAGTGATGCAGAAAGCAGCTGAGGACCGTTTGATTTTACACCAGATGGATGTGAAGACGGCCTACCTGCACACACCCATAGATAGGGAGATATATATGGAACAACCTGAAGGTTACGAGAAGAAAGGAGAGAAGCTAGTGTGTAAGCTAGAAAAATCCATTTACGGCCTGAAACAGTCTGGGCGAAATTGGAACGAGATGCTTCATACATGTCTAATTCAAGATCACTTCCTACAGAACCCAGTAGACCCCTGTGTTTACTCAAGGGAGTCAAAAGAGTCAGGAAAAGTGATAATAGTGCTTTGGGTGGATGATTTAATCATCGCAGCAGACAACACTAGAAACCTAGAGCAGGTGAAAAGTATGCTCTCCACCAGATTCAAAATGAAAGACCTAGGTAGGATAAAGCATTTTCTAGGCATGGACTTCGAACAGTCTGCCAGTTGTGTAAAAATATCCCAGAAGAGATATGTGGAAAAGATCCTGAAACGTTTTGACATGCAAGAATGTAGAACAAGGGAAACACCATGTGATCAAAAACTAGACTACCAAGAGAATGTTCAGAAATTGACAGATGCACAAATGTACAGAGAAGCTGTAGGTAGCCTCATTTATTTGACAACATGTACTCGCCCTGACCTATGTTTTGTAGTGAGTAAATTATCACAGCATTTCGCTGATCCCACAGAGGAGCACTGGATTACAGCAAAACATGTTTTTCGCTATCTCAAAGGCACAGCAGATAAACAGCTTTGTTTCAGAAAGAGCAGCGAGGGCTTAGGGCTTAAAGCCTACAGTGATGCAGATTGGGCGGCAGGCGCCACAGACAGAAGAAGTACCACAGGGTATTGTGTGAGTTTGAACACAGACAGCTCACTGGTTTCATGGAAAACAAAGAAACAGCCCACAGTGGCACTATCAACTTGTGAAGCCGAATACATGGCTCTAGCTATGACAATACAGGAATGTATTTATCTAGAACAACTGCTCGAAGGAATGGATACCTATGTATATAAGAAAACGGTTGTTTATGAAGACAACCAGGGAACCATTGCAATTGCTAGAAACCCTGTGTGCTGACAGAGGTGTAAACATGTGGATATAAAATATCACTTAATCAGATCTGTCATCAGAGAAGAAAGGATGACACTTGTTTATTGTCCTACAGATGACATGGTTGCAGATGCTATGACAAAGCCTGTCTCCAAACTGAAATTGAGAAGATTTGCAGAGGTCATGTTTGGTGTGTAAAATATTGCCTGTTATGTAATATTGACTGCCATATTCTTTTTGATGTTCTGAACTGTATTATTTTCTTTGAAAGATGTTTTTGGAAAAGTTGTACAGTATACACGACAGCCATAAGTGGGAGTGTTGAGGTTATGTGTTATATATGATAGCATGTAACTGCTTAACTGTTTCCACAAGAGGGCGCTATAGCCGCAAGGAGATGCAGCTATTGGAGCTGACGTCAAGTGAGAGGTATTTAAGGGAATGTTCCCTCCCTCTCTGTCTCTTCCTCCGTCGCCTCTCACGAGAGAAGGTCTCATGTGCATAATGATGTGTAAATAATAAACCATGCCAAAGGCTAAAGAGAGGAACCTTGTCGTCATGGCCAAGTTATTGTTGCTCCACAGGTGACTCTGTCAACAGCCAATGTCAGCTAGCTTGTTAGATAGTAGCATTAGCTAACCAGTTAACAACTTGTTGTCTTTTTGGCCCGGGATCGCTGTGAAGCTCCAGATTGACTGCGACTGTCTTCATTTACATTTACATTTACATTTAGTCATTTAGCTGACGCTTTTATCCAAAGCGACTTACAAGTTCTGTGCGACAAGACAGCAAGAAGGGTATAACTCTATCAGCTGAGTAACAATGTTCATCAAAGTGTTGCGTGTTACAGTGTAGGTTAGTTTATTAGGACAAGTGCATGACATTAAGGTTAGTCGGGGTTAGATTTTTTTTTTTTTTATATCATTTCAGATAATGGTTGAAGAAGTGAGTCTTTAGTCGACGGCGAAAGATTGGACGGGATTCGGCTGTCCTAACTGGGATGGGTAGTTCATTCCACCATTGTGGGGCAAGGACTGAGAATAGGCGGCTTCTTTTTGATGACCCTCCGGGAGCTTGGATAGGAGTAGATCTGAGGCGGCCAGAAGATGCAGAGCGTAGGGGTCTTGAGGGTGTGTAGTTAGAGACCATTGACCGGAGGTAGGCGGGAGCGGTTCCCTTTGCCGCACGGTATGCTAGGTCGAGGGCCTTGAAGCGGATACGTGCAGCAATGGGGAGCCAGTGCAGGTCCCTAAGAAGTGGGGTGACATGGGCCGACTTCGGTAGGTTTGAGATCAGGCGGGCCGCTGCATTTTGAATGAGTTGAAGAGGCTTGGTGGCAGTGGCCGGGAGGCCAGCTAGCAGTGCGTTGCAGTAGTCGAGGCGGGAGATGACTGTTGATTGGACGAGGAGTTGGGTGGCTTCTTTTGTCAGGAAGGGGCATATCCTTCTGACGTTGCTCAGGAGGAATCTGCAGGTGATGGATCAATCGCAACCATGTCTGTCCGGGGACTGGCCATAAGTCCGACCGCCCATTATTCCGACAGCTCAATAATCAAAATATTTCCCATTGGACCGAAAGCCGATTGGTCCGACAGTGACCAAATTAAACACGTGCACAAAATGAGCCATGTCTTGTGTCATGCTCTGTTTGTGTCTATGTTTACTTGTCTTTTCACAAAGTACTTTTAGCTGGACCCTGTAGTGTAGAGGTCCCTCACTGACTCCATCCTGTCCACATTGTTTAAAACACTGAGGTTGTGGTCTTTGGCACAACATGACTGTAATGGTTGGGTTATGAAAGTTATAACCCAAGAAGTTATCAAACTGGGGAAATAGCTGTAAATAGTCATGTACAAAAATGTATAAAAATGAATGTCTTCGGTGTTCAATGGTAACCTGAAAATATTGTCTGTGTGCACCCAACTTCCATCAAGTCTCAGTTGAAGGTTTTCTGAGAAGTTGGCAGCCCTGCATTGTCTCTGAAATTGTAGTTTGACGTTACAGCTGTATAAAATTCATATTGATTTTGGGAGTAAACTAGAGTTATTGGGTATTCAATACTAACGTTATTTGTCGATGTTATAGGGCTATCACTCACTCTTTAGGTTGCCTCTGTTATTAAACCAATGGGTCATGGCTAACTCCTGGTGGACACTAGCTCCTGCAGTAGCACCCACAGGTCTAAGATTTGTATTTTCTGAGCTCTGAGAGTTCACTTACGCTGGTTGATGAATATTTCAGAGCTGTTTACAGTGTTTATTGATTACCCTACAATCATGATCAATCAATTCTAAGATATAGGTTAGAACGGAAAGACAACACTGTTCTAGTAAAAGTAGAGAAGTATTTGCTATTGAATGTACAAAGTAAGTAAAAATCATTCTTTCCAAAAGAAAAGAGGCCTAGAAGCGTGGCTAACGCTAATGGCATGCATACCAGAGGCTAACTGCCTACGAAAACAGGCACAGAGGCATTGAAAGAGGATTTCACCCATCTAATGAACACACTATACTAGACAAATATCAAGATGTATCCATCAGTGGACCAATTGCATACTTTTGCAGAGGACAAGAGGCCTTCAGTCGTCTCCTTCAGACATTAAGCACCCCCCACAGCCCAAATGGAATGATAAAAAAAATAAAAAAATAAAAATGTTTAAAAATATTATACTTTTTTTATTTTTATATTTTTTTGTCGACCAATAGTCGACTATGGGAAATGTTTGCCAATCCTAGTCGACCATCCAAATCCTTCGTCGGGACAGCCCTAACATACATTTTTGCTATGTTTTCTATAGGCAAAACCTTTTTCTTCAAAGTAACTAGTAACTGATGGGTGTAGTGGAGTAAAAAGTACAATATTTCCTTTGAAATGTAGTGGAGTGAAAATATACAGTTGTACAGTTGTCACAGTACTTGAGGAAAACTACTTAGTTACTTTCCACCACTGATACTATGCACACTAAAGGGCAGTAGGACAGTCCACAATAGAATGGTAATTGTACCATTACGATTAGATAGATAGATATTTGTATTTGTCCACTTGTATGAAATGTGTCTTTGCCATCACCATGGTTGCAATCAACAAGACAACACAGTACAACACCATACAGTCACAAAAGACATTGGCCCAAAACAGCACAATACATAACAACAACACAAACACAGACAGAGCTTCAGGTACCTAACCAGTACCATGATTAAAGTGAAAATGTAAGAATTAATCAGAGCATGTGGAATGAAAGACTTCTTAAATATAAATATAATACACATAAACTACCGCCATATGAATATTGCAACGAGGGCAGACGAGTGCGCTACCCAGCCGCGCCTACAATAATCATATTTAACTGACATCCCCCCGGGCTGTGTCCTCAGGTTTAATAAAATGTGGCTATTTAAAGAGTCTGATGAACCTTTATTCATCCCTGTGGGGAAAGTCAGGTGTCAAAGCAGCAACGGCAATGAGGCTAAAGAGGGAAGGAGAGGAGAGGTACAGGTAGGAGTACGCAAACAAACAACCAGGATAATAACAAAGGATAATAAGAATGAAACATAATACAGATGAAAACATTTAAAGGATGATAAGAATAAAATAAATATATAGATACAGAATAAAAACAAAGCAAAAATCTGCACTGGATCTCTGGATCCTGGAGTGAACAGGTATGTATACTCTTATCAATAATGAGTAGTCACTATGCACGTGTGTACAGCTCCAATGGTATCATATAATACAGACTCTATCCTAAGTCTACCCCATGTACAAGTATATAACTAAAGTCGACCCCCCCCTCCCCACCACACGCACACACGCACACACACACACACACACACACACACACACACACACACACACACACACACACACACACACACACACACACACACACACACACACACACACACACACACACACACACACACACACACACACACACACGTCACACACACACCTCCGGGTCATAGTGACATGTGCAAGTGTCTGCTGTGAAAAGGCCCGAGCTGGCCCGAGCTGGCCCGAGCTGTCAAGAGCTGTCAATCTCGCCTCAGGGCCCGTGGGGCATTCCAACCGCCACTGTCAATAACACTTAGAATCTGAATATATACTATGAGTAAGTAAAGTGTACAGTATACACAGGTGCAGTATACATAAGGTACCCTAACTGGCATGATATACGTCATACGTTATACGCTGTAGTCCGTGCAGTTTAGATGAGAGTCACATGAGAGTGATACATAGCTAATATAGAAATATGACTATTCGAATACAACAAATCATCATTTATTTAGTTAGAAACTAACAGGGGTTGCCAGGCTGTTGAATGTTAACCCTCGAGTCAACCTTTAAAAAAATCACACCTTTAGCCCTTTGCCGAAAACAGCGATCTCAGTAAAACATATATTTTTCATGTATTGTTCCAATTTTCTTTCATGAATATCATTATTAACTTCAGTCCTCACCATACATATTGAATATTTATTAATTTTCAGGATATTTTTTTATTAGGGTTAGGGTTAAGGTTAGGGCTAGGGTTAACCCTAACCCTAACCTGTTCATTTCTGTGACTAGGGTGGAAGGTGTGACAATAGGGTGTAATAGTGATTTTTGAAAAAAAAAAAAAAAAAAACATGGATTATTGGAATGTGAGTCAAAAATGTGAGACTGAGAGGCGGTTGGGTGGCGTAGCGGAGATTGTGCTCGTCACCAATGCAAGAAGCTGCGGTCTCGACTCCCGGAGTCAGCATTGCCCTGCGGCTTGGACCGGTCGTCATACTAACTCGTTTGGCTGAGTTAGGAGGAGGGAAGTCATGGGTGGTAATCTGGCGTTGTGGACAGCGTCAGGTCTACAGGTCAGGTCTGGGCGCCTGCTCAGAGAAAGGCAGGAAATGGTGAAGGCAGCGTGACCTCCCACGCGTTACGCTTCACCAATGAGAGTCCTCGCTGCCAGGTGAAAAAAGAGCCACTGGCTGTCTCCACATGTGTCGGAGGAAGCATGTGGCGGACTTCAGGGTTCCCTTGTACCGACCAGTAGGAGGAACATGCGCACAACAACCAGGTAGGGGAGGGGGGGAATTGGCATAACGACAAAAAAATTGGGATGGGGAGAAAAATAGAAAATCAGGCGGAGAAAAAGAGGATAAAAAAAAAGATGTGAGAGCTACTTTCCTTTAAAAAAGAAAAAAAAGGCTATTTGCCGAGAATTGCGAGAAGGGTGACTGGAGGGTTAACTAAGATAAACTTTTAGGAAAAAAACTAGAGCACCTTCTAGGATATTGTTCAGCTTAATCGTAGCCATGTATCCAAACGGCTCTGCTTCCAATAGTTCAGATCAGTTAATCTTGTTCAGAGGTCCTCTCCTCTGAGCAAGGCTTTCAGGTCAGGTCATGCAGCCTAAGTGGTTGGGGGTTAGGACCCCCGAGGCTTGTGAAGTTGTTCTCAGTCGGTCAGCTAACAAGAACGTCTGGTCACAAAGCTCGCTCCTGGCTTTCATAACTTCCAAAGTCCAGGTGAGGTCAGAGAGCTCATACCACTGTGTATCACCATTGATGCATGAATTGGCAGTGGAGGAAATCATAACAGCAAGCTGTGATCACCTGCCAGGCCAAGATCTGACTTGATTAAGGGGAAGGCTCTCCTGCAGTGTGCATGCTTGGCCTTAATGCCAACGCATTACCGGCTTACTTGAAAGCAGAGAGCGTGACGGCTTGAACCGCTGTCTGTACGCCGGTTTTGTGATACGAAGAACATGCTCACACACACAGATAATGTAATGATGAATATTTGATATCCCCGACTTATTAAAATTCATATTAAAAAAAAGGAATATTTAATTGCTGTCCGAAATGATAATGATCAAGAAACTATTTCTAAAGTTCAATAAGATAGTGTATTACTTAGATTACAAAAAACAATAGTCAAAAGATTGTTAGTCATATCGAGATTAGGCCTAGGATAGCTGTTAAAGGGAGAAAGGGCGAGAGATGTGGAAGAGAGAAGGGTTAGTGAGAAGTGAAGACACAAGGACAGAGAAAAGAGCGGGGGAAACAAAGTCGATACATTTAGGGATGCATAGGTCACAAGACGTTTAACATTCTTCAACATTTAAGATAAGACAGGAGGATGCCAGATGCTCCTCAAGATAGCAATACTTGGTAGAATAAACTTAAATTGGCCAGCCTCCTCTACCCGTGCTGTCCGGCCCGGTACCGGACCGCAAATGACATCACGTCATAAATCAGTCTCTCTAGACTGTCTGACATGATTATCGTATTTTTTTCTCAAACATATTCAAGAGTAAACATCCTAACCATGTCACAACAGCAGTCATAGTGTATATTTTCAGAAATACGTTTGTTTACCAATAGGTTAAAGTGTTATTAGTGAGATTGTAGTTTTTGAAATGTGTTGTTTTGATCGTGGGGATCCGCCATTTTTAATTAGTGGCTGTCGCTGAATGATGACGATTGTAGTCATTTTGAGAAGAAGACATCCAGAGCTCTCAATGAGCGTTGGAATTTTTTTAAACTACATTTCCCAACGGCTTCTAGCTGCCTTCAAGCAAATGACTAGTGTATGAATTATTTTAATTTATCTTATTACTCAGGATTATATACCACAAAACTGAACGTTATTGGCATATATTGGAGCGCAGTTAGTTTGTCTCCCCTATTGTGAACATTTAGCAACCATCCGATTTCAAATCAGTTTAAAAATGGCGGAGCTGTCGCAAGAATAAAAAACCTACTGTACATACAGTAGATTTCATTCTCTGTTCTTCATGCACGCCTGGTGATACTAAATCCAAATTGAACTCTGCCATTGGAAAGAGTACATTTGGCCCCATCCATGGTGTGCAAGTTGGCTATATTAAGGTAATTTATAGGCCTCATATTCTATATTATATAATAATATTTCAAATTGCATGGGTCTGGATGGGATAATTCAGTACTGTATCTACAAAACCTTCTGTTTAATCATCTTTCCTTTATTAATGTCCTTAGATCTTTTGTACACGTGATCTCAAGAAGGAACTGAGCGAGCTCAGTGGCAGTTTCTTATGTCTGCACATTTTTAGCATGGTGTTATTCACTGTCAAAGATGCAAAGAAAAATCATAATATATATTCTCCTTTGTTTCATCACAATTTAAGCAAGCCTAGTAATAAACACAATATTTCTGACACTGGGAATACATTCACTGAGATACCCGGAACATGCAAATTTAACATCACATACAAAGCATAATGCAAAATACCAAATGCAGCACAGGGGAGGGGGAGGGGAGGTACAGGTATGGAAGGGAAATAGGAAGACAATAAATATAGGCAATACAAAAACAGTTGAATATGAATATAAAACACAAGTAAAGTAAACAGTAGACAAAAGGTGCAGATAAGGGTCTGTAAACCCTATCGGTCATAATACACACTACACACTGGGGTGAAGGAGGCAATTTCCACCCTACATTGTGGGGAGCACTTGTTAGCCCTATAATAACTACTAGTTATCTATAATAACACTGGTTAGTTACTGGTTGTCTATAATAACCCTGGTTCTGTATCATTAGGGGATCCGCTCGGCATCACTCATGCACTCCCTCGCGTACGCGCACGCGCACTGAATATATTCCACAAATGTACCTTTAATACCAGTATTCGTCTGACCACACCCCTCGTTAGCTTACCTTCATAAGCAGGTGTGTGGTCACCTGCTCTCCTCCTTCTCGCTTTCACCACAAGGAAGTGCCACGGTAGTACCCCACTTGACGTGTTGTTAGTTGAAAAGAGTTGTGACGAGTTTACATTGTGCTTAGTTTTTTCTTCTCTCATAAATATTCTATAGAAAAAGCTAAGTCATAATGTCTTCTTCGGAGAGTAGACCTACTCTTCACCTGCGGTTCTCGATTCCCGCCTCCGTCGTGCGTTTTGGTGCTGGGCTGCTGCCACTTTCGTGGTTGCCGACCCAGCCCAGGAGGCAGCCGATGGGTAGTTTGCCTCGCCGAGGAGCTGAGGAGTCGGTGCCGTCGCTCCGGCGATGGCCTGATCTTGACTCTGGTTCCAGGGAATCGTCCGTTGGTGAACGGGCGGTTGTTTTGGAGCCGGAGGATTTGCGACGCAAACTTTTCGCGTCTGCCCGTTCACGTCGCAAGATGGTGGCATGCAGGCGCGAACGGCCTGGGTTTGGGGACTTGCTGGAGACCAGCGAGGATGCGTCCGGCTCTGGATTTCCGATGAAAACTGAGGACTTCATGGAAGAGTCGGACGGATTCTTGTTTGAAGGTCCTGTGGAGGAGAGTATCCCTCCTATCCAGGTAACACCGGAGGGGGGAGAAATGGCTCCTTGGGACGCCTTGTTTGAAGATGTCGAGGAACCACCTTGGCCTCATCAGCAGGATGCCCTACTATCAGCCACATCAGACTGTGGCTCCTTAACCAGTCGCAGCTTGCTGCATGTGAGGGATGCGGGTTCGGTGGAGGAAGGTCAGCAGGGGGAACTGCAGGCTTTGTTTGCCGAGCTCATGGCGGTAGCCGCTGCTGCAAACGGCGTGCCGCTGCCGGTGCCATTGCCTGCTCCTGTCCCTGACGATCTCATAGGTCATCTCTGGCAGCGTCGCCCGGTGAGAGGGGTGGATGTTGTCTACCCATTTTTCTCTTCAATGGGGGCCTATGTTCGTCAGGGTCAGGCGGTGTCTCACATCATGGGACTTACCCCCACCTACGTACCAGTTACGGGGTGTCGGGGTTAGTCAAAGGTATGAGGGAGGGCGTGCCTCGGCTTGATAGTCCGATGGCCGCTCTCCTCTGTCCGGATGTGGTATGGGAACCATTATGCAAGCCGGTCCTCCATGGAAGATCGGCTAGGCGATTGGCATATTGGGGTGACCAGTCATTTATCGCTGGTACACAATCGCTGGCTGCGGCTTCTAACATCGCCCACCTAGCTAGATTTGTATCGGGGATGATGACGGGCGGCATGGATCTGACCGAGGTAAAATGCGATCAGATCACCCAGGCGGCAGGAGCTGTCCTGCACCTTACCCAGGTGCTGGCCATAGCCTCGGGGAAAGTGCGCGCCCTGGCCACCCTGAGCCAGCGCCACCTTTGGCTGGAGCAGGCCCGTGTGCCAGAGAAGAAGAGAGCCCCTCTTCTGACGGCCACCCTCTCCGATGCTGGTCTGTTCGGGAAGGCCCTGCGGTTGATGACCTCAACGTGCAGAGAGATGGCAGAGGAGAGATCCATTCTTCAACCCCATTTTCCGCCTCCCGTCATTGCCGGTGGAGTCAGAAGGCTTCCACGACGTCGAGCTGCCTCCGTCGTCCCTACCACTGCCTCTACCGCCGCTGCTGGCCCCTCCAAGAAGGCCAGGAGAAGAGACGGCGCTTCTGCTACCGCCGGCCCATCCACGACCGGAGGAGACGGTAGGGAACGTCGAGACCAGCAGACAGTTACCTACCGTCCCTCCGGGGCTCCTTGGGGTGGCAAGACTCGAGCGGCGCGAGGTGGCAGACGCCGCTGAGAGTGACTTTTTCCCTCTGTGTCCCCTCTCCTCTACACCCTCCCTGGCCTTTATGATTATGTTTTTGTGCCAATATACAATAAAAAGTTCCCCGATATAAGGGGGACTATGTTTTTGGCCAAACAAACTGTGTGTTTCTTCAACAAATCATATGATGGGGTTGCGTAAATATGAATCGGCACTATTACGTTGAGAGATGAGTCATGTTGTGTTACGAGATTAAGCAAGGTCTGCAAGCATACACTCAGTCGTAGGAGGTTCTATTAGCCTGACGCTCCCCTCCTTCCCACTTGATTGGTTTAGGAGATTTTATCTCATTCTGCTGAGCCAGTCAGGGCCGAGCCGTTAGGACGTCTTGGCAGGGTTTCCCCCGTCATAGCAATGTTGCTATGGCGATGCCTTCCGTGAGTTAAAGAGTGTTAAGGTGTCGAGTTAGAGCGTAGGGCTTACGGGTCTGCTACGCTCGATTTATGTGTAAACTTGAGTCAGTTGGTCACGTGACTCACAGTTGACATGTCTTTTTCATGACTACGACTCATGTGGGAAGGTTTCTGGGAAGGTAAACGGTTTTTTACTCCCAGCTGTGCAGTTGGGTTCATACGGGTGATGCTTCTTCTTTATTGTTATAAAGAGTTGGATGAATCTATATGAATTGGAAATGGGGGATCCTGATGGAAACAAGACTAACGTCTTTCTCAGGTCTACATCCCCAATCTGTTGGATAAAGTTTTCATTCATTCATTCATGGAGTTGGTTGCATCCCGCCCCTCTTGTCGTTCCCCTGGGCATCTTGGGGATTCAATAAGATGGTCTAAATAGCCTATTATTGATGTGGATATGCCCAACGCACACATAGTGCTAGCTCAGGATGTTCTGCTGGACATTTGGTAACTGACTGGCGCGCCTTGGTTGCTTGGGGTTAAAACAGCGTTTTTATAAAGCAATTGGGATGGGGGTTTTCCTCTTCCGACGACCTGTGTGGTTGTCGACGGGTTCTCGTTCATATCAGGGGATGATAACGGAATGGATCTGAACATATGTAGAAGGGTCTCACGTCCTGGGGGTGGGCCGCCGGGCACGGTTCGCACCAAACGTCTGAGTGGCGCCTTCTTTTTATGTTTAAGATCAACACGCATATCTGCCCCTTCTCCTGGAGTTGGCATGTTGGCGTGGTTAGGGCACGGGACTGGTTCTGGTCACGCTGGTCCGGATCAGTTAAACCCGTTGTCCGCCGGGGATGCAGATCTGCTGTTCTGGTACCCTGAGGGACTTGGGCTTTTTTCAGGGGGAAAAATGCTAGGTCGGTCCGGGTGTCGCAGGGTTAAGCGCTATGGAACCCTTGTTGGGTACATTGTATTCTACACTGTCGTAATGGCTTACGGCCGTGCCAACCTGTACACGCCCGATCTCATCGGATCTCGGCCGCCACGCAGGTTGGTCTTGGTTAGTACTTGGTTGGGTGACCTCCTGGGAATACCAAGTACGGGGTGTTGGGGCTGGTTTTCCATTCTTGCGCTCTTCTCTTACGCGTGGCGAAGAGGGGTCTGTTGGAGTGGTCTTTTGACCTCCTCGGGGGACCCTGTGCTCCCCGTATCACCGGGCCCGGTCCGAAGTAATGTTTTCGTTGACCCGTAGGCCCGGGATGACCCTGTTGGAAACTGGAACACGGTTACTGCGGCAGTGCCGCAGGTGTGTTTTGGAGTTTTTTCCTGGGGGGTTATGGGACCAACCACCGCATAGGGTAACGACTAGGTGGTTGGTTCTCTGGTGTGTTGGGGCAGTGTCAACTCCCGGGTTAACCGGTTGAGGGTGCCCCTGCACGTTCATGACGTCTGCCAATCGTGTCAGCCTTCTCTGCCTCCACCCTCTGGGTGGGGGTTTTTAAATGGAGGCTTGGTCATGCAACAACGCCAGCATGCGCCCCTTCCGCCGGGGCGGCTGTGTTCAGCTGTCCCCTCTGGCGCCTGTCTCGTCCGCAGTCTCCAGGCTCGGGTTAACAGCCTGTTGCCTGGTTTTTTTCCCCGGTGCGCTGCCTGCTTCCGTTGGTTAACCTTTTTTGTGTGCTTACGGCCATGCTGACTGCCTGTTCTGCAGGGTCAGTGTGCCAGGCGGTGTACTATTGGGGGGACAGGGCCCGCTCGGCTGAGGGGCCTTTTGTCCGAATACGCTGGCGATGTGGGGGGCGGGGTCACTAAGTGCCCACCTGGTGGGGTCTTGATGCTGGCATCATGGACTTCTCCGGGCCCCCGTTCCAGGGGGTCCAGTCCCTTTGGTGGGTCTGGGTCTTCCTTCGCGCACCGCTGCTACGGCCTTGCCACGGGGTTGGGTTTGCCCTTGACCCCGTGATTCTGGGGGCAGTAACGAGGTTGTTCCCTCCGTTCGTTCCCGGGTGGCATGCGGGTTGTGCGTGTGTGTAGTCGTGGGGTCAAGCCACGGTCTGCTCACCCTGTGCGTTGAGTTGCTTGAGTGCCTCTTCGCACGGTCGGGTCCGTCGCCCTCCCGGGAAACCTCTAATAGGGGGGGTGCCCTCCATTAGGGGGGCCCTCCCTGTTCTGATGGTTGTGGGGGGCCTTCAGCGGGGTGTATTTGTCGGCCGGTGGCTCCGCTCGGCCTCCCTATGTGCATGAGTGATGCCGAGCGGATCCCCTAATGATACAGAACGTTAGGTTATGACTATAACCAAGTTCTGTTAATTAGGGGTGACGCTCGGCATCCGACGCCGCTGCAGCCCTTGACCTCACCTTGTGGTGAATGCTTGGGAAGGAGGAGAGCAGGTGACCACACACCTGCTTATGAAGGTAAGCTAACGAGGGGTGTGGTCAGACGAATACTGGTATTAAAGGTACATTTGTGGAATTTATTCAGTGCGCGTGCACGTACGCGAGGGAGTGTATGAGTGATGCCGAGCGTCACCCCTAATTAACAGAACTTGGTTATAGTCATAACCTAACGTTAACCCTATAATAGCTACTAGTTGTCTACAATAACCCTGGTTAACCCTATAATAGCTACTAGTTGTCTATAATAAGCCTGGTTAAAGCCTTAAATCTTAAACCTCAAATGTTCACCAACCCTTTCCTTTCATCTTCAATCACCTGCCTGTATCTATATAAAAGAGGACATAACCGTGACGACAAGATCTGCTGCCCTAAGCACTCCTTCAACCAGCCGCTAATTGATGGGAACAGGGAGCGATGCCACGGTCTACATGAAGAGGGGAACTGAACTTGCACAGTGCGTGTGGGAGCGGGGGGCTCCATGCCGCTGAGAAATTAATACACGGTGGGACGGCTAGGAATGATGGAGGACTCTGATCCACGCCTGCTCCTCCCTGGGGGAACCTTATCGTTGGGGGTTCTCTCCTCTTTCCTTTTGGCCTTCGAGGAAAACGCCTGTCATTATTCTGTCTCGAAGGACATTGCCCACGAGGACCTGCGTGGTGGGTAGGGGCCTTCTTGTCTTAATTCAAGTTATTTATAAAAAAAAAATTAAGATATCGTATATAGATATTCAATTGTTAGGGATTCGCAGAGAACGCCTGTCAGAGAGAGAGAGAGAGAGAGAGAGAGAGAGAGAGAGAGAGAGAGAGAGAGAGAGAGAGAGAGAGAGAGAGAGAGAGAGAGAGATATGGAGATATGGAGATATGGAGATGGGAGGGGAGGGGGCGAGGGAAACAGAGAGAGTGAAGAGAGGGGTGGAAGAGAGGGAATTAGAAGGAGGAGTGAACAGGCAGAAGGGATTACAGTGATTTAAGATCCTTCCTTCCTGTGTCTCCTCCCTCTGGTTCTTACCCATGCAGACGGCAGTGTAATGAAGACACTCCATCCACACCTTTTATTCCAACTCTCCATTTTAACACACAAGACACCATCAGGCAGTGTGTGTGTAAGAGAGAGAGAGAGAGAGAGAGAGAGAGAGAGAGAGAGAGAGAGAGAGAGAGAGAGAGAGAGAGAGAGAGAGAGAGAGAGAGAGAAGAGAGAGAGAGAGAGAGAGAGGCAGGGTGAAAGGAATAAATGTCTTTGTGTCCCTGTGGTGTGTGTGTGCGTGTGTGTGCGTATGTGTGTGTGCGTGCGTGCGTGCGTGCGTGCGTGCGTGCGTGCGTGCGTGCGTGCGTGCGTGCGTGCGTGCGTGTGTGTGTGTGTGTGTGGACGTGTGTGTGTGGACGTGGACATCTGTCCTTGTGAGGACCAAGTACTTTAGGCCGGTCCTAACTTTAAGATAATTTGAAGGGTTTAAGGGGTTAATGTTAAAGGAACATGGTAACATTATGGGAAATGCACTTACCATCGTCTTCAGAGTCAGACAAGAAGACCAGCTTCCTCTGCGTTCAGGAGAAAGCTATCCGGCTGCAAGCTAGAGCCTTTTTGTTTAAGCTAAGCTAGTGGTCCGTATTCCAGTACCATTCGTTTGTGTTAAGCTAGACTAGTCTTCACAAGTATAGTAATACAAGAATAATGTGTTTTTTTTTAGTGCTGTCCGTTTATCGCGTTAATTAGATTCATTAATTACACAGCAAATTATCACGTTATGAAAATTAACTCAAAATTAATTAAAATAATATATATATATATTTATATATATATTTTTTTCTTTTTTTTTTCAATATTTTTTTATCTAATTCATTCCATAAAAACGTAGAATACACATTTACAGATTTTTTTTTAATATGGCCCATTTGCATGTTCTTGGAATCTGATTCTAGGGACATCTATGGATCTCAGGGAATGTATTCCCAGTGTCAGAAATACTGTGTCTGTTACTAGGCTTGAGTCAATTGTAATGAACCAAATGAGAATATCAATAATTTTTTTTTTATCTTTGACTGTGAATAACACCATGCTCAAATTGACCAGACCCGAAAAATCTAAGCAAATTAATAAATGGAAGATAATTAAACAGAAGGTTTTGTAGATACAGTACTGAATTCTGCCATCCGGACACATGCAATTTGAAATATGATTATAGAATTTAGAATATCAGGCCTAAAATGGTAATGCGATTAAAATGTGATTAATTAGATTAATTAATTACAAATCCTGTAATTAATTAGATACATTTTTTTAATCGCACTAGTTTTGTGTATGTGTGTGTCTGCGCACAAGTGTGCATTTCTCGTTGCATGTGTGCATGTATACAGCTACATGCATGGGCGTGCATAGAGCAATACACATGATGGGCCTGCATGTTTACCTGGGCCCTCATTCATCAACGTGTTCTACGCACAGATCTGTGCTTACCCTGTGCGTACGATCATTTCTAAGCAAAGAGTGGGATTCATCAATTTCAATTTGAACTTGACTTCGTGCTTACATCTACGCACAGTTCAGACCTGGCGTACCTAGCGCCCAGTGGTAGAATATATTATTACAACAAGGAAATGAGCTTCTGTGCATAATAACACTGGCATGTTCTGTACGAACCGTAGTTCATTATAGTTCATTGTAAAATAGCAACAGTAGTGTAATTATGGTCAAAACCCTATAAATAGCATTTGGAATAATAGATCTTTCTCTCAGAATGAATGCAGCATGGTTTATATAGCGTTATCGGAATATACGGGGTGTAGGCTACTGACTTACTGCGCTCCGCGTAGCTTGATTGATTGATTGATTGATTGAAAAGTTTATTAACAGATTGCAGAATGGGTACAGTACAGTACAGCTCAGTACATACAATTGTTAATTGGGGATGCAGACCAACTTTCGTCTTGTTTACATCAGGGTCCCCCATTTTCAATTCATCATAAATCATAAAGCTCAACTCGTTATTATTTTGTGCACAGACCGCCGAAACACGGGAACGTTTTGATTATATTTAAAAGGCTTTACGTTAAACGAAACAAGTGGAATTTCGAAGCTGTAAGCAGAATAAGTCATATGAATATAGTGTTCTTCCCCCTTTTTACTGTATAAGAAAGAATAGAAAACGCATTGCAATGACACCATGCAGATAGTGGACAGACTATATGATGGGATTCAAGTTCGCGTTTTTGTTGCTCATAGGCATGCTGTCAGAGTATGATATCTTAATCAAACATTCTAGAACATTTGTCGTCACAGATCATGTCCTAATAGAACATAGGCTATGGCATGGATCGTGATATTGTGTGGACTGTTATTATTACTGTACACCGGTACCACCCATTGTGACAACAGCCTTGTGAGTCCCGCACACAAACATGATGGAATTCAAGTTCATGTATTGAAAGGCAGCTGGCTACATCATACATGCAGTGAGATTCATTGTTCTTGTATATGCTCTCGTATTATATTGTTTATATAGGCTATACCCAATACTGACATCAAAATAGATTTTAGTATGCCTCTAGAAATCATATGCAGCAGGTAGAAAATTGACGGGAGATCCATCGCGATTTGGAATAGAATTGAGGAGAACTTTAATCCCGGTATTAATCAAACAACACGGGAAAAGGCAGTCATATTCCAGCGCGGTCTTTATTAGCCGACAACAAAATAGATGCCTCTAAAAATCATATAGCCAATCGAACACAACTAATAAAGGCATTCATATTACAGCACGGTTATAATGACACACAACCAACGCCAAACAGTGGTCAACGAACGGTCTTTATTAGTATTTTGAGCTGTCCAGGCAGAATTGCAGCAATGGTCTTAGGGAGCCGTTGATATCTGACATCACCGTTTCAAATCCGCCTTTTATTTATCCCATAATACGCGATAGTGTCTTCTTGGTTCGACAGCAGTGAATTCTCCGTGGAGTTTCTCAGGGTTCCGCTCGGGTCAGTCCATTATTTCACATCCCATGGGGGGTGTTTCCTCACTTTCATGACCATATATGGATAATCATGCACGAGCATTGACGGTAGAACAAAGTGGTATTCATCAACACGGAGGAGCATAGAGCCTGCGTACGCAGTGTGTGATGAATCCCGACTTCCCTGTGCGTACACTAGTTCTACATTCCGTGCTTACGTGTGGAAATAGAAATGTTCTACGCACACTATTGATGAATGAGGGCCCTGGTCTCTCTCAACCTTCCTTGCCTCGATTCCTACCCCGTCCAACCTCCTCTCCTCTCCTGCCCTCTCCTCTCCTCCTCTCTCCTCCCCTGCGCTCTCAGCTCCTCTCCTCTCCTGCCCTCTCCTCTCCTCCTCTCTCCTCCCCTGCGCTCTCAGCTCCTCTCCTCCACTGCCCTCTCCTTGCCTCTCCTCTCCTCTCTTCCCCTCCCATCTCCTCACAGCGATACGCAATCGACTGAAACTGCCGGTCTTGGCATTGCCGGAGGGAGGGAGTGCTCCGAATGAACGACCCCCACATCGCCACTCAGTTAAAAGCCAGAAAAATCGTGTATACAAAACAAAATAAAACTGAAACCAACAGAATCCACTTTAGAATTCTCCTCTCTCTCTGTCTCCTGTTCTCTCTGTCTCTCGCTCTCTCTGTCTCCTGCTGTCTCTGTCTCTCACTCTTTCTGTTCTCACTCTCTCTGTCTCCTGCTCTCTCTGTCTCTCGCTCTCTCTGTCTCCTGCTGTCTCTGTCTCTCACTCTCTCTGTCTCCTGCTGTCTCTGTCTCTCACTCTTTCTGTTCTCACTCTCTCTGTCTCCTGCTCTCTCTGTCTCTCACTCTCTCTGTCTCCTACTCTCTCTCTCGCTCTCTCTGTCTCTTGCTCTCTCTGCCTCTCGCTCTCTCTGTATCTTGCTCTCTCCATCTCTCTCTGTCTCTCTCTCTGTCTCCCACTCTGTCTCTTGCTCTCTCTGTCTCTCTCTATACTGTTATTTCCATACTTGATTCATGTTGGAACATGGCCTGGTCGACATGATTCAAGTATGGAAATACTTGAGGACCACAGGTTTTATTATTTATAAAACTATTATATAGTATTTTGCCTGCATGGTAAATGTTAATGTGTGGACTAACAGCGCTTTGTCTTGTAACCCCATGTTCACTCTGGCTCGCGTGTAAACCGGTGCGGCAGGCCAGAACTCTGACCGCGGGAATAGGCAATGTCCAACTAACACCTCTCCCGAAGGCTACCCATCACTGTCCGCTTCCATTCATTGTGCTAAGCTAGGCTAACATGTAGCCAGGTCGCTTTCTACTGAACGCACAGAGAGGAAACTGGCATCTATCTTGTCTCTCTCTGGAGAAGACGATAAGCAAATTTAACATTTAAAAATGTTGGCGTGTTCTTTTAAGCTAACGCCTTTGCATCAACTACACTACTGGCAAGTATTCCTTACAACTTAATGTCCAAAACAAATCTAAACTATCCCTTTAACACAGCAAACCGCATGAACAATCGCAGTTCCTGTACCCTCAGAAAGAGCCAAAAACAAGCCACAAAGCCACTCCTTTGTGCGTTTCACAGAGTGCTGTTTGCTTCGTTGGCCGCGCTCATACATAAATGGCCCGTCGAGGCAATCAGAGCATATTGTCACCTACCGACACCCCGTGGATGAAAAGGACAAAGCAACACATTGTAGTACAAACACCCCTCCTTTTTTTCCCCTTGCTTTTTGACATGTTTCTGCCTGCCAACACGGGAACAGGGAGCAACACAGAGCCGTTCCCCTGTGCAGCCTCGCCGTGTGCCAGTATATTTAGCAGTGTGCCGAGCCAAGGGAGACAGACCTGTGGCGTGAATTGATTGCTTGAGACATATGTTGGCAAGGCTGTAGCTCACTCCCTGTGAAATCGTACCCTATGGGCAAACGGTGGGGTGGGGTGGATGGATGGAGGGGGGGGGGGGTGTAGCGGGGAGGAGGAAGATGGAAGGTTGCATGAGCGCAGGCTGAAAAAAAGGGGCACCCATCGGTAGACATACTGCGGTCTGTTTTTCTGTTTGTCTGAGTTTGTAGAGGTTGGATTCCGGTTGAAAGAAGAACTCGAGGGCCACATGTCCCGGGCTCCTTCTCCTACAGCATTTGATCTTATGCCGAATATACCAAAAACATAAAGAAATATCAAAGTTACCAAAAATACCAATGATGTTTGCGGACCCATCATATTATTATATATTGTAGCTATGGAGAAAATAGTATGGCTCATTTGACTCCAACAGGGACAAAACTGTTTATTTCTACATACCTTCGTTTGTGCGCTATACCACACAAAAATCACCCCGTTTCACAATAATCCAGGCTGGTTTTCTAGAGTGTGAGATATAGAGTGTTTTGTGTGGTATGTGCAAATCTTGTGGCTGCTCGCCTGAAACCTATTATTGCCAGGTCAAAGGTAAACACGACCATGTTTCTTCACAAAGCCATCGGGGGGGGGGGGGTTCCGACACTGCGATCATTACAAAAGCATGTTTTATGATGGGCTTCGGTAAAAATAGACGTAAAATAGATGTTACCTTTGTCAGTAGGTACTCCACTCTCGCTCCAAGTGTCTTGAATCAGAACAGGATCAATACATATAACGTTAGGTGGCCCTCATCCATTGTCTTCTTCTGCTATAGTCTGCTCGGGCCATACTATACCACAAAGCTGAATAGGTTTCCTCATCGGCCGGTTTGACTATAGTATTTTTATGATTTACCAGAAGTGCTGAGTCCAACATAGTCTGGTGGAAACGCACCTTATCATCCATATAATCCGTTTAGTCTTCTTCATTATATCCAATAGTTTGCTCTATAGGCGATCGCCATTATCGAACATTAGATTGCTGTAGTTTGCTCACTGCTGCCACTGCTGGGAGTGCCATAGTGATCCCTAGTAATCATTTCTCTCACTGAACTGGCCCATGCAGTTCATAAGGTAGGCAATACTGCCATCTGTCGGGATTGAATTGTCATTGCAGGTTCCAGCCACACTCACAAAGGCCTGCACGAGTGTTTAGAATAAGAAAAGAAAAAAAAAAGGAAAAACTAACCAGAAACGAGATATCTCGTTTTTGGCGCTCAAGCGTTGGCTCTCAGAAATGAGATATCTCGTATTTGGCGCTCAATGAGTTAATGCTGTAGCACCCTACTGTGCCACACAATGTGTTCGAGCCAATCAGCAATACCCGCTGAATCATGTGACTAAGTTGCCCCTTAACTGCGCGAGCTGCGGCACTAAAAAGGTACAAGTCAAGTCAAGTCAAGAGTTTTATTTGTCACGGCATACGAGTATACAATGAAATGCGGGTGGTCTTGCCCGCAACGATGTGCAATACAGTGGTACAACATATAATAGAATCCAATACAAAAAACATTGTGCAATAACAGGTAACAGGTAACAGGTAACATGGTGTGACATCTCGGTATCTGTACATAGTTATTTACAGAGCATATAGGACATGCTAGGTAGCTTTGGTAGTGCAATACACTGTTACTGTTGCTAATACTAATTTAAAGTGGCCTTTCCTTTTGGCAATAAGTGTGGGTGTGTGCGGCATGAGTGTGTGCCCGCTCATGTTAAAGTGTCAAAGTGGCTGCTAGTGTGTGAGCGTGCACAGCGTGCGTGTCGTGTGTGTGCTCATGTGTGCTTATGTGTGGATAGTTCAGTGTTCTGTGGTACTCAATGTTCATTGTTCAAGACTCTGATGGCCTGTGGGAAGAAGCTGAGCCTAAGCCTCTCTGTCCTAGTAGCTGGGGTTCACAGGCGTCTGCCTGACCTCAGCAGCTGAAACAGGCTGTTATTGGGGTGGTGGGGGTCTTTCATTATTCTGCAGGCTCTGGATTTGCACCTCTTGTTGTATAGAACCTGCAGGGGAGGTAGTGCAATACCCGTGGTACGCGCTGAGCGCACCACTCTCTGTAGGGCCTTCTTGTCCTGTGCCGTGCTGTTTCCATACCAGGCAGTGATGTTTCCGGTCAAGATGCTCTCTACAGCTCCTGAGTAGAAGGACTGGAGTATCTTCCCCGATACTCTGAACTTCCTTAACTGTCTCAGGTGGTAGAGGCGCTGTTTCGCCTTCTTTACTACTGTGTCTATGTGTGTTGACCATGTCAGATCCTCTGAGATGTGGACCCCCAGGTACATAAAGCTGCTCACCCTGTCCACGGTAGCCCCGTTAATCATCAGTGGTGTGTGTGTCTCCTGCTGTCCTCTCCTATAATCCACGATCAGCTCCTTGGTTTTACCAATGTTCAGGAGCAGGCTGTTGTCCTGGCACCAGCGTTCCAGTACCTCAACCTCCTCCCGGTAGGCCTTCTCGTCGTTGTCCGAGATCAGCCCCACCACCACCGTGTCGTCTGCGAACTTCACTATGGAGTTGGAGCTGAACTTGGCCACACAATCGTGTGTGTAGAGTGAGTACAGCAGGGGGCTCAGAACACAGCCCTGGGGGGACCCAATGCTCAGGGTGATGGTGTTGGAGGTCTGACCCCCCACCCTGACCGCCTGGGGTCTTTCACTCAGAAAGTCCAGTACCCAGGCACTCAGGGCGGAGCTCAGACCCAGCTCGATCAGCTTGTCCACCAGTCTGGTGGGGACTATGGTGTTGAACGCTGAGCTGTAGTCAATGAACAACAGTCTCACATAGCCCCCCTTCTGACGGTCAAGGTGAGAGAGGGTGCTGTGCAGTACCTGGGAGACCGCGTCGTCAGTGGACCTGTTTGTCCTGTATGCAAATTGCATAGGGTCCATATCACTGGGGAGGGAGGCACAAATGTGGTCCTTGACCAGCCGCTCGAAACATTTCATGACCACAGAGGTGAGTGCCACCGGTCTGTAGTCATTTGGACATGTTGGGGAGGGTTTCTTCGGTACAGGGATGATGGTAGACATCTTGAAGCTCTATGGAGCTCTATGGAGAAACTATGACACTCCAATGACTAAAGGTACAATGGAGCTCTATGGAGAAACCATGACACTCCCCTAACTAAAAGTACAATGGAGCTCTATGGAGAAACCATGACACTCCCCTGACTAAAAGTACAATGGAGCTCTATGGAGAAACCATGACACTCTCCAGACTAAAAGTATAATGGAGCTCTATGGAGAAACCATGACACTCCCCTGACTAAAAGTATAATGGAGCTCTATGGAGAAACCATGACACTCCCCAGATGTCTCCATACGGTCTGTCTTCTAAGCTGTGGTGATGTCTCCATACGGTCTGTCTTCTAAGCTGTGGTGATGTCTCCATACGGTCTGTCTTCTAAGCTGTGGTGATGTCTCCATACGGTCTGTCTTCTAAGCTTTGGTGATGTCTCCATATGGTCTGTCTTCTAAGCTGTGGTGATGTCTCCATACGGTCTGTCTTCTAAGCTGTGGTGATGTCTCCATATGGTCTATCTTCTAGGCTGTGGTGATGTCTCCATACGGTCTATCTTCTAAGCTGTGGTGATGTCTCCATACGGTCTGTCTTCTAAGCTGTGGTGATGTCTCCATACGGTCTGTCTTCTAAGCTGTGGTGATGTCTCCATACGGTCTGTCTTCTAAGCTGTGGTGATGTCTCCATACGGTCTGTCTTCTAAGCTGTGGTGATGTCTCCATATGGTCTGTCTTCTAAGCTGTGGTGATGTCTCCATACGGTCTGTCTTCTAAGCTGTGGTGATGTCTCCATACGGTCTGTCTTCTAGGCTGTGGTGATGTCTCCATACGGTCTGTCTTCTAGGCTGTGGTGATGTCTCCATGTGGTCTGTCTTGTGGAAGGGGAGTGGATGGAGATGTGGACCGGGCCAATGAGCTAAACCCGTTTTACAATAGGTTTGATACAGCGGCCCCGGCCAGTTTGCCCCCCCCCCCCCCCCCCACTCCAGTTGCCCTGCCCACCCCCACACCTCTCAGCCCTTCAACTCGAGCAACCCCCTCCCTCCCCCAAACTGCCCACGCCCCCTCATCTCTGGTGCAGCCTGTCTGCACCCCGCGGCTTGAAGACCCGCTCCTCCCCCCAACACCTGAGATCCCCACAGTATGGCTCTCTGCAGACCAGGTGAGTACACAGCTGAGCAAGTTACACGCAGGCAAGGCTGCAGGTCCTGATGGGGTGAGCCCAAAGGTACTCAAAACCTGTGCCTCTCAGCTGTGTGATGTGCTCCAGCTCATATTCAATATGAGCCTGAGGCTGCAGAGAGTCCCGACACTGTGGAAAACCTCCTGTGTGGTCCCTGTCCCTAATTGCCCGCGTCCCAGCAGGTCCAAGGACTACAGGCCGGTGGCTCTAACCTCTCACATAATGAAGACCATGGAGAGGTTAGTCCTGGAGCAACTCCGCCCGGTGACCAAACCCCACCTAGACCCACTCCAGTTCGCCTACCAGCCCCGACTGGGGGTAGAGGATGCTGTCATCTACCTGCTGAACCGAGCCTACACTCACCTAGACAAGCCGGGGAGCACTGTGAGAGTCATGTTCTTTGACTTCTCCAGTGCTTTTGATACCATAAGGCCTGGGCTACTGGGTGAGAAGTTGGAGGCGATGCAAGTAGAGGCCCCCCTGGTGTCCTGGGTTGTGGACTATCTGACGGGCAGACCACAGTACGTGCGCCTACGGAGCTGTGTGTCAGACAGACTGGTCAGCAACACCGGGGCCCCGCAGGGGACAGTCCTCTCTCCCTTCCTCTTCACTGTCTACACCAACGACTTCCACTATCGGTCAGAGTCCTGCCACCTTCAGAAGTTTTCTGATGACTCTGCGATAGTGGGATGTATAAAGGACGGTGACGAGAGGGAATACCGGGAACTGGTAGTGGACTTAGTCACATGGTGCGATAAAAACCACCTGCAGCTAAATGTGGCGAAGACCAAGGAACTGGTTGTGGAGCTGGGGAGGAGGAGGAGTGCACCTGTGACCTCCGTTTCCATCAGGGGAGTTGATGTGGACATGGTGGAGGTGTACAAATACCTCGGTGTGCACATCGACAACAAACTGAACGGGTCAAAACATGCAGAGGCACTATACAAGAAGGGCCAGAGCCGACTCTACTTCCTCAGAAGGCTGAGATCCTTCAATGTCTGTACAAGGATGTTGAGGATGTTCTATGAGTCGGTGGTGGCGGGCGCCTTCTTGTATGCTGTGACCTGCTGGAGCAGTGGACTGAGAGCAGTGGACACAACCAGGCTGGATAAGCTGGTCAGGAAGGCCAGCAGCGTGGTTGGGGTGGAGCTGGACTCTCTAGCGAGGGTGGCGGAGAGGAGGAGGCTTGCTAAGCTCCAGGACATCAGGGAAAACCCCACCCACCCACTATACACAGACTTGGCTGACAGGAGGAGCATGTTCAGTGCTAGGCTCACACTACCCACATGCAGCACTGAACGGCACAGGAAGTCATTCATTCCAACAGCCATCAGACTATACAATGCATCACTGTGCCTCACTGCATCACTGAGCACAGAACGGCAGCTCAATAGTGGCAGGAGGCCGCAACTAGCGGCCTCCAGGCTCCAAAACAGGGGGCAGCGACGGCTGCCAGACAATGACCTTGGATTAATAGGAACCCAAGGAGGACAATACACTACCTGAAGCATACTGCACCTTATGTGACACTGTGAATATATATTTAATTTAGTTAGATAGTTAAATTATATTGACCAAATTGTTTACACTGCTGTGTTGTTTTTTACTACCTGTACCCCCCATGCCCCATGCCCTTCCCCCATGCTCAGTATATTTTTACTGTATTTATTTCTGTATATTTTATTTCATTTTTATTCTATTTTACTCTACTCTTATCCTAGGCAACTTGATTGATTTGTGTTATTATTCCAATTTGTGACCTGTCCTGTCTAAATGTTTAAATCTTGAGCGATTTGCAGTGTAAAATTTCCCACGGGATAATAAAAGTATTTCTATTCTATTCTATTCTATTCAAGTTTCAAGTTTCTTTAATAGTTGTCATACAGAAGTACAGAATACTTTTATACAAAATGCTTCTTACTGTTACGCTCCAGAGACTGTGCTAGACAAGATAAGTATGACAAAAATAGTATAGCATGTAATAGAAGTAAAAATAGAAGTCACAGTGTTCAGTATAGACATATGTACAATGTTCGATGCAGAATAGAAGTAACTGAGTTACCATACAATATACAATATACTATGCAATGTACTAATATACAATACTATATAGTGCAAAGCAGAAATGGGATGAGGTACAATTTAGGTACAATTTACAGTAAGGTGTACGAGTTGTAGTGCAAATCCTTTACCAATAAATATAAAGTGTGTTTGTGTATTCTAAAGTGTGGAGAGTGGGTGCTGCAGTGTGTTGTTTGTTTAAAGTGAGTGTGCGCGTGTGGATGTGTGTGCTGTGTGCATTTGATGGTTGTTGCATAGTGTTTATTGTTCGTTCTTCTAAGCTGTGGTGATGTCTCCATACGGTCTGTCTTCTAAGCTGTGGTGATGTCTCCATACGGTCTGTCTTCTAAGCTGTGGTGATGTCTCCATACACTCTTCTAAGCTGTGGTGATGTCTCCATACGCTCTTCTAGGCTGTGGTGATGTCTCCATACAGTATTTTAGGCTGCCGCGACAACGAGAGGCGTGTGGGTTTATTATAGGAAGAGAAGCTTAAATTATTAAAATACTAACAACACCAGAGGTACTGTACTGTATATCTTACCAGTGAAGAAAATATATATCCATGGGTGTAAAAACAAGGATCCCTAATATTAGAGCCACTCCATATGCAGGCACCACGACTGAACAAGACTTTATTGTAGTGACTCTTTATTCTAATTTTCAATTCCATAGGTGCTTAGTTTTGCTTTGTGGGAATTTGCCATTGCTTATTATTTATGTGCTTATGTTCACATATATCTTGTTCTGTCTGATTAGACTTTTTTCTTGTTTTTATTTGTTTTTCTATGAACTTGTACGTTGTATGTTTTGTAAGTGGGACCTCAGGTTGACTAGTCAGTGCTCTTTGAATCTCCTCTGCTCTCTGTGTTATCTCTGTTCTGTCTGTCCTCTCCTCTGCTCTGTGTTCCTTCTGTTCAACGGCTGCCCTCCCTTTCTCCTCTGTCCTTTGTGTTCTCTGTTCTCTCTCTCTCTGTGTTCTCTCTCATCTGCTCTCTGTGTTCTCTGTCCTCTCTCTGTTATCTCTCACTCATCTGTTCTCTCTCTGTGTTCCCTATCTCATCTGTTCTCTCTATCTGTGTTCTCTCTCTCCTCTGCTCTCTGTGTTCTCTGTCATCTCTCTCTCTCTCCTCTGCTATCTGTGTTCTCTGTTCTCTCTCTCTCTCTCTCTGTGTTATATGTTCTCTCTTTGTTATCTCTCTCCTCTGCTCTCTGTGTTCTCTGTTTTCTCTCTCTCCTCTGCTCTCTCTGTTCTCTCTCTCTCTCCCCTGCTCCCTGTGTTCTCTCTGTTCTCTGTCTGTTCTCTCTCTCTCCTCTGCTCTCTCTGTTCTCTGTCTGTTCTCTCTCTCCTCTGCTCCCTGTGTGCTCTCTGTTCTCTGTCTGTCATCCCTCTCTCCTATCCATTTTGGATAACAACAGCACTAAGGGTAGGACCATTAAACTGAATAAATGGAGACGTCACCACAGCCAGTATACTGTCTACATCATTGTGAACTGTGTAACTTTAGGAACTGTGTTCTGTAAATCACAATCAACTAGTTTCACTCCAGCTGACTAGAGCCTGGTGGTGTAGCCATCTGCATGGGCCTTTTGTTCTGCTAATTACCCTATTCAGTCAGGTTTCAGTAAAAAATATCAGCACCTTGCTGTGTGGAATAATTTTGGATAACAACAGCATTAAGAGTAGGACATTTTTTTTAAATAATTATTTTGTTCTCACTTTTTCTGTATTTTTTGCTCCCATCCCAATTTAGTCGTTATGCCAATTATTTTCCTGGTTGTTGCGCACATTGCCCCACTGTCGGCCTGGGGAGAGTGTAGAACTACCACATGCCTCCTCCGATACATGTGGAGTCAGCCAGCCGCTTCTTTTTACCTGACAGCGAGGACTCTCACTGGGGGAACGTAACGCATGCAGAGGTTCACGCTATTTCCCCCCAATCCCCTCCCTGCAGTTTGCAATGACCAGGACACACACATACCCCGCCTGCTTCCCACCCGCTAACACTGCCAAGCCGGAGGGACCGCTGAAAGCTGGATTCGATCCCAGAGTCTCTGTGGTGGTAGGCGAGTGCATTCTCCACTGTAACTTTAGGAACTGTGTTCTGCAAATCTTAATCAACTAGTTTCACTTCAACTGACTAGAGCCTGGAGGTGTGGCCATCTGCATGGGCCTTTTGTAGCAGGTGTCAGACCTAAGTAATTAGTGATAGTGATTTAAAGGCTTGTTGGCTTAGCGTCGAGAAACGAAGAGGGACAAAGAGTTTTCCTACTGGTGAGTGTTAATTAAGGTGATTGTTTGTTTAAAGTGAGTGTGTGCATGTGGATGTGTGTGCAATGAGTGTAGATGGATGGGTTGATGGTGTTACATAGAGTCATTGAGCATCCTGATGGCCTGGGGATAGAAGCTCCTTCTGAGTCTCTCTGTACTGGCCATGAGACTTCGGTAGCGCTTGCTTGACCGCAGAAGTTCAAAGAGGCAATTGTTTGGGTGACTAGAGTCGTTGGTTATTCTCTTAGCCTTGGCCCTGCAATGCTTGGTATAAATGTCCTGGAGAGTGGGAAGCCCACCTCCAATTGTGCGTTCGGCACTCTCTGTAGTCTGCTGCAGTCGTGTGCGGTGCTATTCCCAAACCAGGACGTGATGTTACCAGTCAGGATGCTCTTTATTGTGCATGAGTTCTTAAGGATCTTCTGACTCACTTTGAAGATCCTTAAGAACTTCGACTCATGCACAATAGAGAGCATCCTGACTCGCATCCCTCACAGGAATGGGAGTGGCTGGCTCTGCGCTGACATGGCTGACATCATACCTCTATGACCGCTCCTACCAAGTGTCATGTCATTGGTGTCCCCCAGGGCTCGGTCCTTGGACCCCTTCTCTTCTCCCTCTACACTAAATCTCTGGGTAACATAATCACGTCTCATGCCTTCTTGTATCATTGCTATGCCGATAATACTCAACTCTTCCTCTCCTTCCCTCCCTCAGATATCCACGTCTCTGAGCGGATCTCGGCCTGTTTGTCCGACATCACCGCCTGGATGACGACCAACCACCTCCAACTGAACCTAAGCAAAACAGAATTGCTTAACCTGCCGGCCAAATCCTCCCCCCTGACCGACCTTCCATCACAGTCAAGAATGTAGCTGTGGCCATGTCCCCGACTACCAATAACCTTGGTGTTGTCCTTGACGACCAGTTCTCTGCTCACATCGCAGCGACAACCAGAACCTGCAGATTTCTCCTGAGCAACGTCAGAAGGATCCACCTGTTCCTGTCAAAAGAAGCCACCCAACTCTTCGTCCAATCAACAGTAATCTCCCGCCTTGACTACTGCAACACACTGCTTGCTGGCCTTCCGACCACTGCCACCAAGCCTCTTCAACTCATTCAGAACGCAGCGGCCCGCCTGATCTCAAACCTACCGAAGTCGGCCCATGTCACCCCACTTCTTAGGGACCTGCACTGGCTCCCCATTGCTGCACGAATCCGCTTCAAGGCCCTCAACCTAGCATACCGTGCGGCAAAGGGAACGGCTCCCGCCTACCTCCGGTCAATGGTATCTAACTACACACCCTCAAGACCCCTACGCCCTGCATCTTCTGGCCGCCTCACACCTACTCCTATTCGAGCTCTGGGAGGGTCATCAAAAATAAGCCGCCTATTCTTGGTCCTTGCCCCACAATGGTGGAACTTCCCACCACAGTTAGGACAGCCGAAACCCGTGCAATCTTTCGCCGTCGACTAAAGACACACTTCTTCAATAAATATCTGAAATGAGAAGAAAAAAATTATCGAACCCTAACTGACCTTACTGTCATGCACTTGTCCTAATATACTAACCTACAGATGAAGCATTGGAAATTCAAACCACTCCTGCCGGCACCAAGCTTGGTGACGCTGGTTCAGGCTTATGTGAGGCGAGTTGACGCGAGGTGACGCAGCACTGCCTGGTTCAACCAGTAGGGGGAGTCGAGTTACACGGTGGAGAGAGGGAACTGATCACGCTCGACATGAGGTGAACTATCGTTCTACTGTATATCATAATACATTTGAAATAGAAAATAAAAAATACTACATTATATACGGCTGTGGTTTACTTTTTTGTCTGAAAGGTACAGTATACTGTATTGAGTGGTTAATCAGCTGAGATGTTTATTATTATTAATATTGAGATAACTAGGGATGTCCGATATTATCGGCCGACCGATATTATCGGCCGATATCGGCAGTAAAATGTGATATCGGAAAATATCGGTATCAAAAAAAAAAAAAAAAAGTTAAATAATTTTTTTTTTTTTTTTTTTTTTTTACATTTATTTAACCTTTATTTACCCAGGCAAGCAAGTAAGAACCAATTCTTATTTTATTTATTGTCAAAAGTATGCATGTTGGTTTAATTCAACAACAAGAGATATGTAATGTTAATTTTTACTTTTTTAATTATCATATTTTGCACAGATAATGCTTACATTTAGAAAGCCTTTTGAATGCATCCAGTGAAATTATTAATTACCTGAAATTATTCAGTTTTTTTGGGGGGAAACCCTGCATATATCGGTATCGGTTGATATCGGTATCGGTATCGGTATCGAAATTAAGAGTTGGACAATATCGGAATATCGGTATCGGTAAAAAAGCCAATATCGAGCATCCCTAGAGATAACCACACATGCTGGCTGGCTGGGCGATCCGAAACCCTGCCTGCTCTGTCTCTGATTGGCAGACACACAGAACAGAGAGTGGCGGCGAGAGCCGATTTGTTGTTGGATGTTTATAGCTTTCTTTGAAAAATAACCAAATATGTCTTTCAGTGAAAATGTATGTGCCTTAGGCCGTGGCATCTTCGCTATTTTGGACATTAGGATCTATTTTCCGTCTGTCACTTGCTTTAGTGATGAGTCATGAGTTGTACAGTAGCTAACGTCCTCGCGGTTCATACTGTACAGTAGTACTGTATGTTTGTCTGTCTCTAAATGTCTTGATGAATTGAACGTTTGTTTAAGTACTGTACCTGTTATTCAGTACATTACAATTAAACGTCTTCAACTTGAACCTCAGAGCAGATCAGTATCATAATGACTTTAGTTGTACTGTATGCCTCCGGCGATAAGGTGTTTTGCGAATTCTGTCTTGTTTAATGCAAATGATTGACAGTACACACTGTCTGTTGTGAAGGATCAGATTAAACAGAATATATATATTTATTTATGGGTATATATTTAATAGTATTTGTATATCGTTTGATATCCCTTGTATATTCCTTGTACATATATACGGAATATCCCTTTATTCTACTACAGCCCATAATAGTTCATTCTCTTATTGGACAAAAGGACCAGGCGCCAGGGACAAGCCCCTGGCGTTCAAGTTCAAAGGTACCGACGAGACATGCCTTTACTAGCCTCAGCTCCGCGCAGGAATACGGCTACCGAAAGCAGAGCGGCACTACTTGTCCACTGTGCATATAAATATGGCGCAAGAAATGTAGAATTCCTCTTAGTCCTTTACCCTTCTACCCAACTAAGTAACAAGATGTGAAGCCTCACCCCACGATACCGCGTGCGGTGTAGTACGGCCTGTTTGGCCTTAGAATAGCAGTGAGACCTCGTGCGAATTAATAGCTGAATTGCCAGAGTTTGGCACCGTATTTCTATTAAGTAATAATAGTCTATTATGTATGGTGCATCGTTCGGTTAGAGTTCTAAAGTGAGCAGCACCCCCATCGTTTCCTCGCGTTATCTAGAGTCTTAACCAGGTTGGGCAGACCACGCGTGGTGCTTTCATCCGAGGAGTTCTGGGCGAGGACGAGTGGACCTGCACATTGGATTACCTACCCCGACGACTGCTGAGCCCTATACGGCATGGAATATCTATTTGCTTTGGTGCTTTGATTTGTGGAGCGGATACTCGCCAACACCGGTGAGTGTTGGATTTACCCCGAGAGGAGCCAAGGTGAGACGGCGCTCAGACCAGACTGAGGTCGCCTCGCTTCTTCTTCGTTGTGGACCGACAGCGACAGCTACAGCTATCGTCTACAAGAGAGCCCAAGTGTATTCATCTGCGGATCAAGGTTCTACGGGCACTGTGTTCTGTACCTGGACTCTCCCTAGAAATCGTTGACCAGACGGGATACAGCCGACGGCTCTCCTACCCCCCCTACTGGCTTACAACCGGCGGGACCCCTTCAGTATATTATCCAGCTATAATCATTAAGTGACCATCGCTATAATCCCCTAAGAGCCAGGTTGTATACTTGCTTCCTGTGTAACCAGAGATTGGACATTCAGTGTTGATTTGCATACGAGTACTCATTTGCCTTACAAGAGCATTCAATTCAAATCATAAATGTAATAAGTAACTATTATATGTACCTTTTGCTATATATTAAATATTTGACTATTACCTTTGTGTGGACCTGATTTCATATGTGGGAAAGTGTTCATCATACTTAGATATCGTGTACTGTATGGCCAGTAATTAAAGTACATAAAGCGGTAGTGGTTTAATGATACCATACTTATCAATACAGTCAGGGAATTGTACCCCTCAGTTACAATTGGTCCTTCGAGCCGGAGGGTAATTAGTGTAATATTAATATAGTGGTATTAATATTGAAATGGCCTATGATGAACACTCCACGAAACGGTCCTCCTAAAGTAGAACGCCCGCAACGTAGACGACAGCCACCTCAGTACTTAGAGGATTACGCTGTCAGTAAACTACCTAGCCTTCTACAAACAGTAAACGCAGTAAAAGTAGAACGTAAAATTATGTCCGACCCTATCAACCAGGATACCCCGACCACAGAGGCCCTAGTGGGTTCTAATGTAACTGACCAAGCTCACGGTGGGGACCAGGAGGGAACTGACACGACTTTACCCCCCGCCAATACCGAAGAAGTAGTCCCCCCAGAGCTCCCGGAGGAAGACAACCCTCCAGAGGTGGAACTCTGCACGGAACAAGATGAGGAGAGCGCCGAGGAGATAGAGCTCCAGGACTCCCCAACGAGTACAGCCAGGAGCGGCTCACCTCTACAAGCGTCTTCCCCCAGCGAGGCGGAGAGGATGCTGTCACAGGCATTCTTCGCCAGCCTGACAGCCTCTACCGAACGCGATCGACTTCAGGGTGAACGCGATCGACTTCAGGGTGAACGCGATCGACTCCAAACGCAGCAACGGAGCGAAGAAGAGCACATACGTCTGGAGCTGAGACGCCTTCAGACGGAAGAGAATATGGCAAGAGACCGGGCCGACGCCCAGCGCGCCGCTGCCGGTGCCCAAAGAGAAGCAGATCTCACCAAGCGCGAAGCCGAGCGCGACAGACTACAAGCGCAGCTAATGGAGCAGCTGATCACCAGGGCAACACCCCCTCCCTCCACAAGGGGTTCCAGAGCCTCGTCAAGACACACGTCAAGGGCACCCTCCCCTAACCGAGCAGGCGACCTTGAACTCAACCACCAGAGAGAGTCTACACCCCCCTCCGAACTCCTTCCCCGACCGGTCCAAGTGAGACCCAGCTACAAGGAAGGAACGGCGGACACCGCGGAGAGGCTAAATAGACGACTACAAGATTTAGGTGACATGGCAGAAGAAGAAGAGGGAAAAGAGGAGAGTCAAGCCCGACAGCAGCACATTACTCCACAGGACCAGGAGGTCCAGTACAGCCCAGGCTATACCCCCGCGGCTCTGCGCTACAGACCCCCGACTCGATTCACGGGTGAGCATGACGCACGACCAGTCCCGAGGAATAGCACCTGGACCAGCGGGCCATGGTACCCTGCCAGTACCAGCCCACCGAGAGGCGTAAGAAGAGACTCGCCCAGGAGGCCTCTCTCCCAACGCTCACCGATGTGCCAGCCATCCATGGCGTCATACATTGGCACACCGACGTTTCCAGACTTCACCCATGAGAATCGAGCACAGTACACGGAGCTCCGGATGTGCTTAGAGACAATGATGGTGGATGTCGCTGATGAACGCCACAAGTATGCAATATTATTGAAGCACCTGAAAGTGCCCCGAGCGCACAACATAGCGCTGGCCTATGCCACCTCTACGACCCCATACACCGCGGCTCTAGCAGCGCTGGACCAGAGATATGGACGTATATGGGATTACGTAATACAGGAGTTAAGGCATATCGACCGCCTACCCCCAGCAACAGACAATCGCTCACTAGACGACCTGTCTATAAAAGTACAATCCCTGGTAGGGATGCTGGGGGCGCAACGAGAAAAGGGTATGCACGAACTATACGCAAACTCGAACGTCGAGAGGATTTTAGAGAAGCTGCCGCCCGCCCGACAGGAGCGCTTCAGGCGGCAAAGAGACCACCGTGATCCTAACGGTCCCGAGCCATCCCTCCTAGATTTAGCCGACTTCCTGGCGAGAGAAGTCAGCAGCCTACGGCTGGATACGTTCGTGCGGAGCACGCCAAGCCCCAGAGAGGGACCTAGGAGAGTAAACGATGGCCGAAGATCGGTGACTGTCATGCACCAATCAGAATCAGTACCGAGCAGCAAGAACCACAGTACCCCCTTGATGAAAGAGAAGTGGAAGATGGTGTGCCCGTACTGCGAGAAGGAACACTGGTTGTCACAATGTGACCAGTTCAAGAAGATGACCGCTGAAGAAACAAGTCACTGGATAAAGTCCAACAGGCGCTGTTACCGATGTGCGCGCAGTCACATGGCAGCCGAGTGCCGCCTAAAGAAGAGGTGTAGTCGGTGTGACGGAGCCCATCTGGATGTCCTACACGACAGTAACAGAAGAAAGCCTGCACCATCCAACAGCACAAAGGCAAGTGTTATGTACATTGACCCCGCTAGCAGCAGCGGCGCCCAGGTGCTCTTAAAGGTGGTCCGTGTAACCCTGAGTTACCAAGACAAGATCATGGACACTTACGCCGTCCTTGATGACGGGTCAGAGAAGACCCTTCTCCTCGCGTCCGCTGGGGCCCAGCTGGGGCTACGGGGGAGCGAGAACCAGATGACTATTCGGACAATAAGACGAGATCTAAAGACGATAAAGGGCGAGAATGTCTCCTTCACTATCGCAGCAAGCGGGCAGCCAGAGAGACGGTACAGGATTACTAATGCTTTCACCAGCCAAGAAATAGGACTATCGCAGTACACCTACCCCATCGCCAAGCTGATGGAGAAATATGTGCACCTGCGTCAACTTCCTATCCCGCTCATA
This sequence comes from Notolepis coatsorum, assembly GCF_963971535.1. Classification (NCBI taxonomy): domain Eukaryota; kingdom Metazoa; phylum Chordata; class Actinopteri; order Aulopiformes; family Paralepididae; genus Notolepis; species Notolepis coatsorum. The sequence continues at coordinate 112,634,995 of NC_140165.1, forward strand.
GACGGCGCCACCCCAACCCTGCTGATAGGCTCCGACCATGCAGACCTCATAGTCCCGATAGACCGGGTCCATACAGGACCCAGAGGTTGTCCTGCAGCAGTCGAGACCCGCCTAGGATGGACGTTACAAGGCCCCCTCGCCAAGTCTCTTAACCGAACAGCAGCCACTAGCTGCCTCCACTCCAGAGCGACAGAAGGAGACACCACACTCCTGCAGCATGTCGAGAGGCTATGGACACTAGAGACAATGCCCTTTAAGAACGAAAAGAAAGACATTCGTTCTAAGGAAGATATCTACGCTATAGCCCTCCTCGAGCACGGGACAAAGAGAGTCAACGTCAACGGAGTGATGAGATACGCAACTCCACTCCTGAGGCGAGAGGGAATGCCCACCTTTCACGCCACAAAAGAGGCGATGGAGCGGTATCTATTGAACACAGAGCGGCGTCTAGCCAAAGATCCCGCTCAAGAGGCTGTGTACCGCGCTGAGATTAACAAGCGAATCACAGCGGGACACATAAAGAAAATTGACTGGCGACGTCGTGCGCTGCTCCGCGCCTCCCTGATCAAAGACGGCTTTGATCTCCGGCAGCGGGCCAGCAGCGACCCCCCAGTATTGCGAAACCACGTCGCAGAGGACCCAGCAGCAGATGAAGAGGTCCAACAAAGTGTGATAAATAGTTTCTACGTGGACAACTGTTTACAAAGCGTCTCGACGCCAGAAGAAGCCGAGGCTCTCCTACTCAAGCTCCGCGCCTCCCTGATCAAAGGCGGCTTTGATCTCAGGCAGTGGGCCAACAGCGACCCGCAAGTACTGCGCCGCCTCTCCCCCGAGGACAAGGCCGCGAGCAGCGATACTTGGATGGCGACCATCCCAGGAGAAGCCCAAGAAATGACACTAGGACTAGTCTGGCGCTTCAAAACAGACTCGCTCCATTATAGACACAAACCCCTGATCAAGGAGCAGGGAAGGTCGACAGCAATACCGACCACCAGACGGAGTGTATACAGAACACTCGCCAGACAATATGACCCGTTGGGATGTATTCTACCTTACACCACCAGGGCAAAGATGATTGTAAGAGCGCTATGGGACAAAGACCAGGGCTGGGACGATCCCATACCCGAACACCTTGCATCCACATGGAGAGAGTGGGAGACGGAACTCCGCTCACTCCCCGGTGTTAATATACGCCGCAGCTACTTCCCACCCACAGTGAGGCCAGAGACATGCAAGATCGACCTGCACGTATTCAGCGACGCCTCCGAAGTAGCCTGCGGTTCGGTGGCTTGCTTGCGTGCCCAAGAGGAGGGAGGAGAAATACATACTGCTTTCATCCTGGCTCGCTCGGGAATAGCCCCACGCAAGCAACGGTCTCCCCAGCGCCTAGAGCTCTGCGCAGCCCTAGCAGGAGCGCAGCTCGCCACGTTAATCCAACGCGAACTCACCATTCCGGTGCAGGGAGCAATCTTGTGGTCAGACTCCACGACCGTACTCACATGGATCCGGTCTGATTCGTGCAGATACAGGGTCTTCGTGGGAGTCAGAGTCACCGAGATTCAAGAGTTAACAGAAGTAACCAGCTGGCGGTATGTGGACACCAAACACAACCCAGCTGACGTCATCACCCGGGGAATGTCCCTGGATGACCTCACCCGTCCCAACCTCTACAGTGACGGGCCAGAGTTCCTCAAGCTCCCCGAAGAAGAGTGGCCTACACCCACCCCACGGGAGGCGAGCAAAGAGGAGGCAGAGAACAAGAAACCTATGTTCTGTGGGTTGACACACACACTCGTCCCCACAGACCCGGTTCTAGACGATTGCCTCACCCTAGAGAGTGCGCAGCTAAAGACATTTCTGTGGCACCACCCAGAGGTTCAGCCCACAACTGACATTTCAGCAGCTGACTACGAAGAAGCAGAACTCCTTCTACTACAACAAGCCCAGAAAGACTCGTTCCCCGATGAGCTAGCTTGCCTACAGGGAGCAAAGCCTGTCCCATCAGACAGCAGACTGCTTCACCTGGCCCCCGAGAGCGACGCCCATAATCTCATCAGAGTGGGTAGTCGTCTGCGGAGAGCCCCAGACCTACCGGATGACGTTAAGTACCCGATAGTCTTGAACAGCCGACACAAGGTCACAGAGCTGATCATAAAGAAATTCGACGAGGATGTGCACCACGCAGAGGCACAGAGAGTCTTCGCGGAGATCAGACGTCGTTATTGGATACTGCAAGGGAGAGAAGCAGTGCGGCGCTTCCAGCGAACCTGTCTAGACTGCCGTAAGTGGCGCGCGCAGCCCAGTATACCCCGGATGGCTGACCTACCTCCCTGTCGCCTCCGACTCGGCGACACGCCCTTCCACTCCACCGGTATGGACTGTTTTGGCCCGCTGTATATAAAGAGAGGAAGAGGAACCGAGAAGCGGTGGGGTATTGTATTCAAATGCATGACCACCAGAGCGATACATATCGAACTCCTTCCAACCATGAGCACAGACTCATTCCTTATGGCCTTCCGAAGATTCACATCACGGAAAGGAAAACCGTCTACATTGTTGTCTGATCACGGGACAAACTTCAAAGGCGGAGAAAGAGAGCTGAGAGAGAGCTTCCAAGCTATGGGCCCAGAACTTAAGACCCACCTCGCTCCATCCCAGATTGACTTCCAGTTTAATCCCCCGAACGCACCTCACTTCGGTGGAACCTGGGAACGAGAAGTACGTTCCATAAAGACAGCCCTGTACGCCGTGCTTGGGGCCCAGACTGTGGCGGAAGAAGTCCTAATGACAGTCCTCACGGAGATCGAGGGAGTATTGAACTCAAAGCCCCTCGGTTACGTCTCAAGTGATGTAGCAGATGTCGACCCAGTCACCCCCAACACCCTCTTGATGGAGCGGCTGGACCCCGCGCTACCACAGACAATGTACAGGCCTGAAGAAGCGAACGGCCGAAGAATGTGGAGGTACAGTCAAGTACTGGCTGATAAGTTTTGGAACATCTTCCTACTCCACTACCTACCGTCTCTACAGACCCGCCAGAAGTGGGTAAAAGAGAGAGACAATTTGACAGAAGGAACAGTCGTCATGATCATCGACCAGTCACTACCCAGAGCTATGTGGCCGGCTGGCCGCGTAAGCAAAGTGATCACCGGTGCCGATGGAAAGGTCCGAGCAGCTGAAGTGCTCGTCCAAGGACGGACTTACACCCGACCCGTGGCGAGGCTAATAGAACTGCCAAGGCTCCCTGATACTATTGATGACGACCATGACCCTATGACTTTGTGAGTTGACTGACCCTTACAGCGGACATTGAGTAGTGGACAGTGCGGTTAATCTGTCTCTGCTCAGCTAATTAGGTGGGACTAATTAGGGGGCGGCTGTTGTGAAGGATCAGATTAAACCGAATATATATATATTTATTTATGGATATATATTTAATAGTATTTGTATATCGTTTGATATCCCTTGTATATTCCTTGTACATATATACGGAATATCCCTTTATTCTACTACAGCCCATAATAGTTCATTCTCTTATTGGACAAAAGGACCAGGCGCCAGGGACAAGCCCCTGGCGTTCAAGTTCAAAGGTACCGACGAGACATGCCTTTACTAGCCTCAGCTCCGCGCAGGAATACGGCTACCGAAAGCAGAGCGGCACTACTTGTCCACTGTGCATATAAATATGGCGCAAGAAATGTAGAATTCCTCTTAGTCCTTTACCCTTCTACCCAACTAAGTAACAAGACGTGAAGCCTCACCCCACGATACCGTGTGCGGTGTAGTACGGCCTGTTTGGCCTTAGAATAGCAGTGAGACCTCGTGCGAATTAATAGCTGAATTGCCAGAGTTTGGCACCGTATTTCTATTAAGTAATAATAGTCTATTATGTATGGTGCATCGTTCGGTTAGAGTTCTAAAGTGAGCAGCACCCCCATCGTTTCCTCGCGTTATCTAGAGTCTTAACCAGGTTGGGCAGACCACGCGTGGTGCTTTCATCCGAGGAGTTCTGGGCGAGGACGAGTGGACCTGCACATTGGATTACCTACCCCGACGACTGCTGAGCCCTATACGGCATGGAATATCTATTTGCTTTGGTGCTTTGATTTGTGGAGCGGATAATCGCCAACACCGGTGAGTGTTGGATTTACCCCGAGAGGAGCCAAGGTGAGACGGCGCTCAGACCAGACTGAGGTCGCCTCGCTTCTTCTTCGTTGTGGACCGACAGCGACAGCTACAGCTATCGTCTACAAGAGAGCCCAAGTGTATTCATCTGCAGATCAAGGTTCTACGGGCACTGTGTTCTGTACCTGGACTCTCCCTAGAAATCGTTGACCAGACGGGATACAGCCGACGGCTCTCCTACCCCCCCTACTGGCTTACAACCGGCGGGACCCCTTCAGTATATTATCCAGCTATAATCATTAAGTGACCATCGCTATAATCCCCTAAGAGCCAGGTTGTATACTTGCTTCCTGTGTAACCAGAGATTGGACATTCAGTGTTGATTTGCATACGAGTACTCATTTGCCTTACAAGAGCATTCAATTCAAATCATAAATGTAATAAGTAACTATTATATGTACCTTTTGCTATATATTAAATATTTGACTATTACCTTTGTGTGGACCTGATTTCATATGTGGGAAAGTGTTCATCATACTTAGATATCGTGTACTGTATGGCCAGTAATTAAAGTACATAAAGCGGTAGTGGTTTAATGATACCATACTTATCAATACAGTCAGGGAATTGTACCCCTCAGTTACACTGTCCTTTATAAACGAAATAAACTTAAACCCAATGCAAACTGTTATTGGTACAGTACAGTAATGAATGGTGTGTTATTTTTTATTAACGTGCACAAAAGCTCCAACCAACGTATCTTGCGCTCGACCAATAGCAGATGTCTTTTTTGCGAGGATACGGCCGTGCTATTGGTCGATCCGATAAAAAAAGGATTATACAGGCTGATTATACAATCAAGAGTTTTATTTGTCACGGCATATGAGCATACAGTGAAATGTGGGGGGTCATGCCCGCAGCGGTTGTGCAATAATACAAGTAATAAGAATAGGAATGAGAATAAGACATTTGTGCAATAATACAAGTAATAAGAATAAGACGTAACAGGTATAATGTACATACGTTTACAAAAAGTATGGTAAGACATGCTAAGGTCCTGCGATAGTGCAATACAATGTTAGCTACGGTTAGCTACTGGGTATTATGTACACTACTATACAATGCTACTGTATACTATACAATCTACAGTTATACTATGTGTCCTTATGCTAACTTGCTATATCCATCTATTTACTATACAAGACCCACTCCATTTTTCTTTTTTTTTTTAAGTTACCTTACCTGACAATACTTAACTAAAACATATTTAAATACAAGCGAGTGCTAGAAAATAAGGTTAAAATAGATAAATATAATATATACAAGGCACAGTGAGTAACATTGCCATTCCGATCAGTATAACAACAATGGAGGTGACAGTGGGTCACAGCAGCAGTTAAAAAAGTGGCTTAACCCTTCGGGGGAAGGGTGACAGTGTGCTGCATCACAGCAGCATTCAGGTCAGAACAAAGTGGGGTGGGGGGGATCAGTTTCAAGAAGCATTGGTTCCAGTTTTTACTTTAGGTTTAGTCAGTCAGACTATCAACCCTTCTCTATTAGTTGTCGCTTTTTTATCCTGTGCCTTTTCTTTTGTTATTAAACACCCTTGGAACCAGTCTCTACCTCCCATCGTTTTGCATCTGGTACCCTACCCCCCCCCCCTCACAGTGAGCTGTGGTGTTCCACAAGGAAGCATACTAGGACCGTTACTGTTCCTAATTTATGCAAATGACATGTCGTCAGCTTGTGACTGCAACTTGTTCCTGTTTGCGGACGACTCAGCCCTGCTGGTCTCTGACAAGAACAAGTTACAGGTTGAAAAAACCCTCAGCTCGGAACTAGGCAGAATCTGCATATGGCTCGCTGATAACAAACTATCATTACACATGGGCAAAACAGAGTCCATTCTCTTCGGTTCAAATAACAAACTCAGCAAGACCGACGGCTTCTCAGTTACAGTGGGTGACAATATTGTCACAAGGAAAGATGAAATTACCTACCTGGGTTCCATCCTAGAGGCTAATCTCTCCTGTGACAAAATGGCATCCAATGTAATAAAAAAAGTCAACCAACGAACTCGATTCTTGTACCGGATCTCCTCTCTGGTAAACAAGAACACCCTGAAGACTCTGGCAGGAGCACTCATTCAGGGGTACTACGACTATGCTTGCACCTCATGGTACCAAAGCACCTCAAAGGCGCTAAAAACAAAATTACAAACATCTCAAAACAAACTGGTCAGACTACTGCTTGACCTTACTCCTAGAACCCACCTCACCCCTGCCCACTTTGACAACCTAGGATGGCTTACAGTAGACGACAGAGTACAACAACTTGCAATGGGCCTGGTCTACAAGATACACTACACGACCAAGGTACCCATGTACATGTCAAAATACTTCCCAAAGGTCAGTGAATACCACGATCACAACACCAGAGGGAGCTCCACAAATCATGTTAAACCCAGATTCGGCTCAAATAAGGGACTAAACACGTTTCGCAATTATGCCACATCAATGTGGAACGCCCTACCCAAAGCTGTAAAGGAATGTGGATCACTACCCACTTTCAAAACCTCTCTCAAGGGACACCTACGGGAGACTGCAATTCAACACTGGCCCCTGTAAATATCCTAACCCAACCCCCTCCAATGTACAGTCATTTACCTAGTATGGTTTTGTCAATAGTTCAATGTACAATTTTGTTTGTTTGTACAGTGTCTCCCCCCCCCCCCTCAATGTACAGTATTACTTGTTTATACAGTGTGCCCCCCGGCCCCCCCCCCCCCAACCACCTCCAATGTAAATTACCCAGTATGGATGTCAATATCCCAATGTACCCAACCCCCCCCACACAACCTCCTCCAATGTACAGTTTCTATGTCAAATGTATATACTCCCTTTTCTTGACTCCTTCTGTATCACAAACAGTACTGTATTTGCAAATCTGGTATGTCATAAATGTATAGATGTAGCAGTACTGACTATCTGTATGTCATGTATGTCATATATGTCCTGATGAATTGAAAATGGGGGACCCTGATGTAAACAAGACGAAAGTCTTTCTCTGGTCTGCATCCCCTTAACAATTGTGTGTATTGAGCTGTACTGTATTGTACCCATTCTACAATCTGTTAATAAAGTTTTCAATCAATCAATCAATCCTACCACACCCCCACCATTGAGACACACACACTAATCCTCCCTGCCAAATGTAAGCCTCCTAGGGTGAAAACGCAGGCCGTTAGAAGCTGAGGACACTTCTGTGGACCAATAAACCAACCAACAGAGTGAGCTAAAGAGCAGCTGGTCGCAGTTAAACATTTTTATATTTTTTTCCATACTAAAAGTAGATTTTTAGTGTATAACGTGTTAAAATTATATTTCTATCCATATGTAGGCTACTTAGGTGTTTTTACATGTATTGTATTTATGTATTTTATTATACCGTAAATCCTCTAATAGTGGAGGGTATTCAAATAGAGGACGGGCCTCTTATAATGGACAAGGGTTTGATACATGCAGACAAATACAGGCCGGCTTACTATAGCCTACAAGGTCGCAATTAAAAAAAAAAAAAATGTGTGCCGTGATATAGAATGAGATAAACTCTTGCCAATGCAAATTAAGTGTTGCCTCTCTACCGTTCCCTATTCTCACTTCGTTGGCGTTACCGTTAGCTAACATTGTCATAGCTAGATCTGTGGTGTCGGCTGGATGACGTTGGCTTTGTTTTGCAAACGTTTGTTTTAACGTTCTCTATCTATATGGCGTTGGCAGGCGGCGCTGGCGTTGTCCAGTTGACATTACATATCATGATGGCTATGATAGCATTAGCTAAAGCTACTGCATGTTATCAACTCGATTCGACTCAGGTAGAGTCGAGAAGGTACCACACGCTAAATGTCCGTGCGGACCCCGCAACCTATAGACAGTTCTGTTATGTTGTACGTACGTAGTATTTTGTATGTAGGTAGAGGTCTAGTAATAAGACTCAGGGAGCAGGTTACTCGTTAGCCTTTTAGCACGTTAGGTTACAGCATGGTACAGCAGGGTATCATCATACAGCATTGTGTACTCTTCTTCTGCACTTCCTGTAGGCATAACATCATTCTATTAACTACGCCCCATGTGGAGACTCTTGGGAGTACAGCTTCAACATGTAATGTTAGAGGACACAACATCTCCCTCCTCTGTGAAAGAATGTTACTTGCTACTCAGCATTATGCAAATTTTGAACTTTTGCTTTTTCACTTTATAAAGTAAACTGAACCACAGTCAGTATCATAAAACGGGTAACTCAAGGTAATCATTAAACAAAGGGAGCACAGGTTATTCAATCATTATCAAGCTATAATTATATATGCTCAACCAATATTACTCTTAGTTCTCACTCAGTGTGCAACAAAGTCCTGATGCCAACTAGGCTTGTTACTTGCCCGCGACTGTGCTGGAGTGTGACCGCTGAGCGCTGTCAGGGCAGGGCGGATCCCTAAGTCCTGCTCATCTGGAGTGTTAGAAGTGTGAGCCAGACGGGATGCGTTCCATTTATTTCTATCACTGAGCAGAAAGGTGCTTTTGCCAATCTTCTTTTTCACTGTCATTGGTGCACTGTATCTCGGGTGTGCTTTGGGGAACGTGATGTGGTGTTCTAATCCTGACTCTCTCCCCCTCCCGAAAAACAGGCTACACTTAGCATCTGTGTAGCGCTTCATTTTGGCTTGCTTGTTTTGGACCGTTTCTCTCACAGTCTCGTCCTGTGAACTCACAGTAGGCTGCAAGGGCAGTACGTCCAGTTTGGTGCACATTTTACGACAGTAAAGCAGTTCATGTGGTGAAACGCCAGTGGTGGTGTGGGGAGTGGCTCTGTATATTTGCAGACAACCCAACACAGCCTCTTTCCACGGTTGAGACTGCTGGATCGCTGTCTGAATGCAACTCCTCAGAACACGATGGAAGCGCTCGACAGCACCATTAGCCGCCGGATAGTAAACTGAAATCCGATTGTGAGCAATGTCTCTTTCCTTGAGGTACTCGACGAAGGCTGCTGATGTGAATTGAGGTCCATTGTCTGTGACGACGTTCTCTGAGTTACCATGGCGACCGAACACAGAGCTTAGGAACTTGGTTACATCGGGTAGTTGTAGCGTTGTGAGAAAAGGCTACCTCTGGCCACTTAGAATAGTAGTCCGTTACTGTGATTGCGTAACGGCAGGCTGGCACAGCTGACTCGAAGGGCCCGACTATGTCAAGGCCTAGCTTCTTCCACGGGCCGTCTGGCAGTGGAACTGGCTGTAGAGGTGCAAAATAAATCTTGGCCGTCTTGTCATTAGACTGACAAGAGCCACATTTGGATATGTCGGCCTGAACCTGAGCGTCCATCTTCGGCCACCAATAGAGATCCCGCAGACGCTGCTTAGTGCGTACGACCCCCTGGTGGCTCTCGTGTGCCAGTGTGAGCAATGTATGGCGTAAGGACACTGGTGCGATGAGGCGGTTGCCTCTGAGGACGTAATTGTCCTCCTCTCTGATCTTGAAGTATGCGATCAGATCTTGGCTCACTGATTTTGCTGAGTGAGGCCAACCCCTGTTAATCTGACCACACAGTGCAGTCACTTCAGGGCAGGTAGAGCAAGCAGCCCCAAACTCAGTCACCAACAGGGCACTGAGTGTAGCAGAGATGTGTGGTACTATCTCGGGCTCCACATCCATAGCAGAGTCAGTAGAAGCAGTAATAGTAGCAGCAGTAGTAGTAGTAGCAGTAGTAGTAGCAGCAGCATTAGTAGCAGTAGCAGTAGTAGTATCCGCAGCAGCAGTAGTAGCAGTAGTAGTAGTATCAGTAGAGACGGCGTCCCTGACCGTGAAAGGCAAGCGGCGTAACTTCTGGTGGACTGGCTTAACAGTAGGGTACATTTTTACACAATGCACAAAGCCTTTTGCACAGCCAAATGCCATAGGAGCTGTGACAGTAGTAGCCATCACAGGGGCAGGTGTAGACGGCGTAGGAGCGAAGGAGTGGAGGACAGTAGTTCCACTAATGCAGAGGTGGTGTGCAGTCAACAGGTCAATTCCCAGCAGGGGAGTTCCTTTATCCACAACGTAAAATGTAGCAGGGACCGTGACATTGTCTCTCCTCACCTGAGCCTGTAGGCACCCCATGACAGGTATGCTAGCCTTGGTGTACGACACCAGCCGAACAGTAGGTGCATATAGGGTAGTTTCACTGAAGTATTTCAGTGAAAGCAGACATGAAGAATGCGGACAGAAAAACTGAATACAACAGAGCAAAACGAAAAGTACAGAAGATGTGTAGAGATGCAAAAGAGAAGTATTACAAAGAAAATGCAAGGAAATTGAAGATCTAGACAAGAAGCACAACCCTCTCATGTACAACAAGATCCAACAACTAACAAGGAAGAGGAAAAAAACAACCCAAGGTGTCAGTGACAAAGAAGGAAAACTGCTCCTTGACGAGAAGGAAATAATCAATAGATGGGCAGAGTATGTGGAAACACTATACAAAGACCAGAACAAAACATCAGACACAGGAATTAGTCTAGAAGAGATAGAAAAAGTCCAGATCACAAAAAAAGAAGTTGAAGAGGCTGTGGAGTCACTGGCCACGGACAGATCGCCCGGCGAGGATGAGATCCCTGCTGAACTGATTAAGAACTCTGGTGACCGATGCATCGAGCTCCTTGTGAAACTGGTAAACAACATCTATAACTCAGGAAATATTCCAAATGATTTCCTAAAATCAATGTTCATTCCGATCCCAAAGACCGGAAGAGCCACAGAATGCAACAATTACAGGACTATCAGTTTGATATCTCATGCATCAAAAGTACTCCTGAAAATCATCAAAAACAGAATAGAACCCATAATTGAACATCAGCTCTCGGATAGCCAAATGGGTTTTCGCAAAGGAAAAGGAACAAGAGATGCAATCTGCCAACTCAGAATCATTGGTGAAAAATTGATAGACCAACAGGAGAAGCTGTATATTTGCTTCATCGATTTCACGAAGGCCTTCGACAGAGTTGAACATACAACATTTGGAAGAATTCAAAATACCAGTTTCTGACCGAAGAATAATTGCCAACTTATACTGGAGGCAGAAGGCTAATGTTAGAATAGGAAAGGAGAAATCAAGAGACTTCCCGGTGGAGAAGGGTGTAAGACAAGGATGCATCTTGTCCCCTGTACTCTTTAATATGTACAGTGAATCACTGATGAAAAAAGGTTTGAGAGGAGGGAAAGGAGTAAAACTTGAACAAGTGAAGGAGTACATGTACCTTGGAAGCTGGATCAGTGAAGGTGGAAGAGCTAACATGGACATTAAGAGAAGAACCGGAATTGCAAAGGGCGCATTCTGGAACCATAAAGAATTATTGAGAAGAAACATAAGTTGGAAAACGAAGACCAGGGCCCTCATTCATCAACGTGGACGTAGAACTTGACCTACTTCCACACGTAAGCACGGAATGTAGAACTAGCGTACGCACAGGGAAGTCGGCATTCATCACACGTGCGTACGCAGGCTCTATGGTCCTCCGTGTTGATGAATACCACTTTGTTCTACCGTCAATGCTTGTGCATGATTATCCATATATGGTCATGAAAATTAGGAAACACCCCCCATGGGATGTGAAATAATGGACGGACCCGAGCGGAACCCTGAGAAACTCCACGAAGATTGTTCACTGCTGTCGAACCAAGAAGACACTATCGCGTATTGTGGGATAAATAAAAGGCGGACTCGTAAACGGTGATGTCAGATATCAACGGCTCCCTAAGACCATTGCTGCAATTCTGCCTGGACAGCTCAAAATACTAATAAAGACCGTTCGTTGACCACTGTTTGGCGTTGGTTGTGTGTCATTATAACCGTGCTGTAATATGAATGCCTTTATTAGTTGTGTTCGATTGGCTATATGATTTTTAGATGCATCTATTTTGTTGTCGGCTAATAAAGACCGCGCTGGAATATGACTGCCTTTTCCCGTGTTGTTTGATTAATACCCCAGGGATTAAAGTTCTCCTCAATTTGATTCCAAATCGCGATGGATCTCCCGTCAATCTTCTACCTGCTGCATATGATTTCTAGAGGCATACTACAATCTATTTTGATGTCAGTATTGGGTAGCCTATATAAACAATATAATACGAGAGCATATACAAGAACAATGAATCTCACTGCATGTATGATAGCCTGCCTTTCAATACATGAACTTGAATTCCATCATATACATAGTCTGTCCACTATAGTGTCATTGCAATGCGTTTTCTATTCTTTCTTATACAGTAAAAAGGGGGAAGAACACTATATTCATATGACTTGTATTCTGCTTACAGCTTCGAAGTTCCACTTGTTTCGTTTAACGTAAAGCCTTTTAAATATAATCAAAACGTTCCCATGTTTCTGCGGTCTGCGCAGAATAATAACGAGTTGAGCTTTATGATTTATGATGAATTGAAAATGGGGGACCCTGATGTAAACAAGACGAAAGTTGGTCTGCATCCCCAATTAACAATTGTATGTACTGTACTGTACCCATTCTGCAATCTGTTAATAAACTTTTCAATCAATCAATCAATCAAGCTACGCGGAGCGCAGTCAGTCAGTAGCCTACACCCCGTATATTCCGATAACGCTATATAAACCATGCTGCATTCATTCTGAGAGAAAGATCTATTATTCCAAATGCTATTTATAGGGTTTTGACCATAATTACACTACTGTTGCTATTTTACAATGAACTATAATGAACTACGGTTCGTACAGAACGTGCCAGTGTTATTATGCACAGAAGCTCATTTCCTTGTTGTAATAATATATTCTACCACTGGGCGCTAGGTACGCCAGGTCTGAACTGTGCGTAGATGTACGCACGAAGTCAAGTTCAAGTTGAAATTGATGAATCCCACTCTTTGCTTAGAAATGATCGTACGCACAGGGTAAGCACAGATCTGTGCGTAGAACACGTTGATGCATGAGGGCCCTGGATTTTGGAAACGTATGTTATGTCAGTCTTTTCATACGGAGCAGAAGCATGGACGCTGAATGAAGAGGCAAAGAGGATGATAGACTCTTTTGAAATGTGGACACTGAGGAAGATGCTGAAGATAACATGGAAGGATAAGATCAAGAATGAGGAGGTACTGAGAAGAGCGGATATGCAAGGAGGACATCTGCTGGAGAGGGTGAAAAAGAGAAAGATGGAGTTGTGCGGGCATGTTCTGAGAGGATCCAGCGGGGAGATGTTCAAGAAGGTGGTGATGGGGAAGGTGGATGGAAAGAGAGGAAGTGGAAGACCAAGAAGAGGCTGGGTACACAACGTCTGTGATTGGAGCGGAGTGAGAGGTGGAGTCACGGAGTTGGAGAGAAGAAGTGGGGACAGAACGGGTTGGAGAGTGATGGGCAACCTTCGGAACGAAGAAGCCACCTAATGATGATGATTTCTCATAAGTAGACAGTGGCATTATGGATACTGTTGAACCTGTGGCCACAACTAGTCTCAATTCTTGAGCCTGGGTCGTAGGTGTGTGTACATGCACATTGCATACAATCCTTTTTGTAATGTCAGAAGCTTCCAAGCATAGCACTGTAGTTTCAGGAATTTCCACTGTACTCACCGACTGTGTTTTAGCACGGCAGACACAAGCAAAATGTCCTGTTTTCTGGCATAATTTGCAAGTCTCTTTTACCGCTGGACATTGTGAAGAGTTCGCCAGGTGGCTTCCCGACCCACATCGGTAGCAAGAGCGAGTGGAAGCAGAATCAGTAGCAGCAGCAGGTTCAGCTGGACGGTAGTGCTGCCAGTCCTGTTTCTTGAAAGTATTCTGAGACCGCGGCATCACGGCATGTACTGGAGCAGCACGCTCGGTACTTATAGCTTTAGCGTGGAGTGCAGCTGCTTCAAACTGCGTAGCTAGATTGATAGCCTTGTCCAGCGTCAAACCTGGTTCAAGCAGTAGACGTTCCCTTATCTGTGGGATAGCTACATGTTCAATCAACTGATCCCGGAGATTTTCCTCAGTTTTATTATCAAAGTCACATCTGGTAGCTAGGTCACGCAAAGCAACAACGTATTGTGCAATGCTTTCATGCGGTGCTTGTGCACGCTTTCTGAACGTATGTCGCTTGACTACTACGTTGATTCTTGGAGTAAAATGTGCATCCAGTGCTGCCACGGCGTCAGCCACAGAATCACCTGTATCTGGCAATGTGTAGAAAATCCGCTGACCCTCGGTACCAAGGCAATGTAGAAGGGTAGCTCTCTTCCGAGCTTCGGACCAACCATTTCCAGTCGCATTTATTACCAGCATGTAATTCTTGAACATCTGGTGCCAAGTCTTGAACGGCATAGTAGGTTCTCCGGGGCAGGTTTAAAAACGCCGTCGGAGAAGGCACATGTAAATTAGCCATTTCTCCTGCAGTAAAAACGTTGTTAAAAAATTCCCCGGTTCAACTTCACTCGTCGCCAATTGTTATGTTGTACATACGTAGTATTTTGTATGTAGGTAGAGGTGTAGTAATAAGACTCAGGAAGCAGGTTACTCGTTCGCCTTTTAGTCAAGCATGTTAGGTTACAGCATGGTACAGCAGGGTATCATCATACAGCATCGTGTACTCTTCTTCTGCACTTCCTGTAGGCATAACATCATTCTATTAACTACACCCCATGTGGAGACTATTGGGAGTACAGCTTCAACATGTAATGTTAGAGGACACAACCAGTTCCAACTTCAGTGTGTGAATTACGTTAATCCACCACAGTTTCACAATTACAATTGGCCAGTTTGTGAAATTAAAAGGGGAACTATCTTATAAATGGCCTTTTTCAGTGTTTAGCATTGTTTCCTAGCTATGTGGACTTTACTATATTAATAGTCTCTAATTCTCATATTGGCGCATTCTTCCGATTACCGATTCTCCTCTCACAATATTCACCCTCACTGAACTGAGTCATCTGAAAATGTGCATATCTGTAATGTCAGAGATTTCTCAGTTGCATAATAATGTGACAGTTGATGTGGCAGTTGGCACCAGGCCATACAGTGGTTGGAGCCCAGCCTCAAAACGGCTTAAGATCTTGAGGTAGAAAAATGCTGTTTTTGAGTACTTGATTAGAAAAACAATGAATTAAAAAAAAACTTACAGAGGTGTTCCATAGACTCACAGGAATTGTGTAAAAGTGCCCAACTAGTGAAAGAAATAGTAAAATAGTTCCCCTTTAAGGCATGCCTCTTATATAAGCCTCTCTCTAATAAAGGCCTGGTGCTCTTTGCAGCAGAGGTAAATACAAGACCCGTCCAATATTAGAGGATTTACGGTAAATACATGCATGTATTATATATTATATTTGAAGTATTTTTGGTACTTGTGCTTTCTATGTACTAATTCAAAGAACATGTTTAGTATGATAGTCATTCATATGCTGTAAGTGTAATCTAAATACACTTAAAAACAACAATGATGTTTACCGTTTACAGGGCAGCCACTATGGACAGACTGTGGGCCAAGAAGAAGGTCATCAGGCCCCTGCTGTCTCTGAAAGAGAGAGAGAGAGTGAGAGAGATAGCATGAGGGAAAGATAGAGGGATGGCGAGAGAGAGCGAGAGGAAGGGAGGGAGAGAGAGCTTGTGAGAGAGAGTGAGGTAGAGCAATACTGTGCAAAAGAGAGAGAGAATAGGCTTAAAGTCAGTAAGTGAAAATACATGTTTATCACACAGAAAAATGGGTTAACCACCCAGCCAAATTTGAATGATTAATAACTAGTATAAAACCCTGCTCAAAAACAGCTCACCCATAGCTGTTCAAACCATTTCTCAGGATTGTGGCGGCACTGTGAGCTTGATTTTGCTTGGTTGACAGCTCCCTGTTAGTTCAAGTGCCATTTTATTTTTCTATTCAAATCACTAAAAAGGTTTAGCTATAAACTACCAAATCTATCAAATGGATCCTACTTGTTTAGAAACGGTGCCAGACCAGAGACCCAGACGCAGAAAACTGCAGAATACAGAGTGCAGAGAAAACCCAATGCTGGGTGTATTTATTGAGGTCTAAGAGTACATGCGATCCAATCCAGTGGTGGAGAGCGGGACTGGGACGCGTGTATCGCTTCCGCAATGAAATTCGGTTTCCGGGTTCGCCTGATTGGCCGCGACGGCCACGTGACGCACGCCGCTATCCGCCCCTCTGCCTCTGTCGCTGCCTGTGTGTTGACGCGCGCGACGCGGACTTCACTGGCGCTTTCCAACTTCAACGCCAGAGCGATAGTCATCTTGAGTCAAGAATCACTTTTCTCACTTCAATGACAGAGCTGCTGTTTAATGCTATTGTCGCTTTTCACATAGTCATCTTGAGTCAAGAATCACTTTTCCCACTTCAATGACAGAGCTCGCTTGTTTAATAATATTGTCGCGCCATCTTCTGAGTGCAGAAACGCTGCTGTTTAATGCTATTGTCGCTTCTTGTTTAATAATATTGTCGCGTTGTGGAAAGCAGGATGAGAGAGCGTAGATTTCAGTGTGTATCATTTAATCATTTATCATTTAACATTTGAAAGGCATACATTGTTGTCATACAAAAGTACAGAATACTTTTATCCAAAATGCTTCTTACTGTTACTGTTAGAGACTGTGCTAGACAAGATAAGTATGAAATAAAATAGTATTGCATGTAAAATAGAAGTAAAAATAGAGGGCACAGTGTTCAGTATAGACATATGTACAATGTTCGATGCAGAATAGAAGTAACTGAGTTACCATACAATATACAATATACTATGCAATGTACTAATATACAATACGCTATAGTGCAAAGCAGAAATGGGATGAGGTACAATTTACAGTAAGGTGTACGAGTTGCAGTGCAAATGCTTCTTACTGTTGCGCTCCAGAGACTGTTACCATACAATATACAATATACTATGCAATGTACTCAGTGGCGTTGCGCAATATGTCGGGGCCCCCCCGCAGCTCAGACCATGAGGCCCCGCCCACTCCCCTAAATCAATAATAAAGTGGGAAACTTTGCTTTTCTTTTCGCCGCATGGGAGCAAATTCGAGACACATATTCGGTTGCAAAAAGGTGTCCCACGGTCTCCTCTATGGCCGTGAATATTTTCACGCGGATCGGAATCACGCCCGTGGGACACTTTTCCGTTTCTGCGAGTTTATTCCACGCTTTCAGCTTTCCTTTTCTAAGCATTTTCGGGGCTACATGTGAATGAGTAATAGTTGCGGGACGCCCAGATGTACCCACGGTAGAAAGCTTGCGTGGATCCTATAATAGGCTCACTTAATACAGCGTTTTTAAAATCACGCGAAATATTCAGGGTCGCGAGCCGACCTTTTCCCCTCGTTTTCGATGATGGAAGTGATTTAGGAAAAGCTTCGGCACGCCGAGAGGTACCCGTGGATTTAATCTCACGAGGATCAGGGTAATATTCGGCCCGTGGGAGCACTCGGGGGTGCTAAGATAAGTGATATAATAATAACAACAACTACCACTGCCCAGTCCGCGTACAGTCCGCTCGACTATGGGAGCACCTTCACGCTCAGCTCTGCGGAGCGACACAAACAATGTAACCGTACATGTAACCTGTAGTAGCATACTGGTTATGGCAAATAAAACGTTCTATTCTTCTAACCTGTCTCGGCGGCTGTAGCGTGGCTGGGGGCATGGCTGGGCTGTCTGTCTGCCTGGACTCGGAGCTGACCGGGGGGTTGAGGTGGGGAGCTTACTGCCGATGCATCTTCAGTAACGTTAGAGCCAGTATACCTTTGCTGCCTGCTGAAACAATGATGTTCTTTTTCGTAGCTTTGCCGTCTCCTGTTTGGCTTTCGCTCTCATCTTGTTTTTCTTACCGCTGTGTTTTGAATGCTGCCCAGCCTGCCAATGAACATTAGTCAGCCGGCTAGCCCTATCACAGGTGAGCAAATAATTACAACATAGCAGGGAGGGGGGGGGGGCCCGCCCTCTGCGCGAGATGCATCCAGCTGCAGCCGCACGGAACCATACTCCCACTGCCACACTGCGACCTGTTTGTTACAAAATCTAAGAGGATAGCCTACAGTGGGGGTGGGGCCCCCTAAGCTCCGGGGCCCCCCCGCACCGCGGGGGTAGCGGGGGCCTCCGCTACGCCACTGAATGTACTAATATACAATACGCTATAGTGCAAAGCAGAAATGGGATGAGGTACAATTTACAGTAAGGTGTACGAGTTGCAGTGCAAATGCTTCTTACTGGCGCACTCCAGAGACTGTTACCATACAATATACAATATACTATGCAATGTACTAATATACAATACGCAGAAATGGGATGAGGTACAATTTACAGTAAGGTGTACCTCTACTGTCTTTAACTATGAATGAACACAACACTAACTTACACAGACCGTGACGCCAACCTCTACCGTCTTTAACTACAGCAGCGTTTCTGCACTCAGAAGATGGCGCGACAATATTATTAAACAAGCGAGCTCTGTCATTGAAGTGAGAAAAGTGATTCTTGACTCAAGATGACTATCGCTCTGGCGTTGAAGTGGGAAAGCGGCAGTGAAGTCCATGCCGCGCGCGTCAACACACAGGCAGCGGCAGAGGCAGAGAGGCGTGTATAGCGGCGTGCGTCACGTGGCCGTCGCGGCCAATCAGGGGAACCCGGAAACCGAATTCCGTTGCGGATACACGCGACTGGGACAGGGCAGCGTGGTGGAGTGGGGAAGAGTGAAGTCAAGTCAAGAGTTTTATTTGTCACGGCATACGAGCATACAGTGAAATGCGGGTGGTCATGCCTGCAGCGATTGTGCAATAATACAAGTAATAAGACTAAGACATAACAGGTATAATGTACATAAAGTTTACAAAAAGCATGGTAAAAGACATGCTAAGGTCCTGCGATAGTGCAATACAATGTTAGTTACGGATGAGGCACTGGGTTTTATGTACACTACACTACTATACAATACTATACTATACTATCTACAGTTATACTATATATCCTTATGCTAGCTAAAATGTTTTTAGTGACCTTTTCATTGTGTAAAGTGACCGTTGAGTGTGAGCATGTGCAGCATGTGTGTGTGTGTGTTCGTGCTAAATTGACTGTTACTGTGTGAGCGTATACAGTATTGCATTGTGTGTGTGCTCATATGTGCTTGTGTGTGGAGAGTTCAGTGTTCAAGACTCTGATGGCCTGGGGGAAGAAACTGAGCCGAAGTCTCTCTGTCCTATTTTCTGGTGTGCGCAGGCGTTTGCCTGACCGCAGCAGCTTGAACAGGCTGTTGTTGGGGTGGTGAGGGTCTTTCATTATTCTGCAGGCTCTGGATTTGCACCTCTTGTTATATAAGACCTGCAGGGGTGGTAGTGCAATACCCGTAGTACGCTCAGCTGTGCGCACCACTCTCTGTAGGGCCTTCTTGTCCTGTGCCTTGCTGTTTCCATACCAGGCAGTGATGTTTTCAGTCAAGATGCTCTCTACAGCTCCGGAGTAGAAGGACTGGAGTATCTTCCCGATACTCTGAACTTCCTTAACACATTGAGTGCCAACAACAATAAATCTCGTTATTGGCCGCCATGCGTTGAGTGCCAGCAACGACAAATATCGTTATTTAATTGTTTTTTCTTTTATTATCGATATCCATTCATTTTTCATCAATCCAGCCTCACGTTATCTTTGGGACTGTCTCTGAGCTCGAAAAGGGCAAATACCGCCCCCTATCGTCTCCCGGATGGTATTGCACCCATTGGAATGGACTCAATGAAAATGCATGTCGAAAAAAACCTCCGGATTCCACATTTTACTTCTCAAGCATGTAACCCGAGACTATTGCATTCATTGGGGCAACCAAAAGCAGCGTGGATTATCTGTTTAGAGGTCTAATGTTGGATCAATAAACGCAATCGATATTTGGAATGGCGATCAGGAATTGGAATAATCTTTTTGCAGAACATCTGATCTGAGGTAAGGAATCTATTTGACCAGTTTTGGGGTAATCAGATGTATTTTTCTCATATTTCACAACGTGTGTTTGTGTGTGGCTGTGTGTGCATGTATGACGTTAGCACTGACCAGGTCATGGATAATCAATTTTTCAGCCCACTTCTCTAGCGTACATAAGTACACATATACTATCGATAATCTAGCGTTTATTTGAAAACGATTCATAAATCAGCCGGAAAATGACAATGTGTTTTGTGTATTCCAGTAAAGTAAACGCTGAGCTATAGTCAATGAACAACAGTCTCACATAGCTCCCCTTCTGGCTGTCTAGGTGAGAGAGTGTGTTGTGTAGTACCTGAGAGGCCGCATCGTCAGTGGACCTGTTTGACCTGTATGCAAATTGCAAAGGGTCGATATCACTGGGGAGGGAGGCACAAATGTAATCCTTAACCAGCCTCTCAAAACATTTCATGACCACAGAGGTGAGTGCCACCGGTCTGTAGTAATTTTTTTGGTACCGGGATTATAGTGGACACCTTGAAGCAGGCAGGGACCATGGACTCAGCCAGGGATAGATTGAATATGGTGGTGAACACTGGGGCTAGCTGGTTAGTACAGGACTTAAGTATCCGTCCTGTTATCCCATCTGGGCCAGCTGCTTTTCTGGTGTTCACCCGCATAAATGCTCTTCTCATACTGTGTTCCGTCAATGAGAGAGTGCCCCCCCCCCCCCCCCCCGCGGATGCCCCCCCCCCCTCCACGACGAGCGGTGCGTCAGTGACGTCGTTAGCCGGTGAGCTAGCGTTGCCACTGTTTGCACCGAACCGCGGGTAAAAGGAGTTGAGTTGGTCCACGAGAGAGGCGTTGGCACTCCCTATTGAGCGGGCGCTTACTTTGTAGTCAGTTATCGTCCGTAGTCCTCGCCATAAACCTCTTGTGTCGTTCTGGGCCATTTGTGCCTCTATCTTGCCAGCGTATGTCCTCTTAGCAAGCTTTACGGCCTTGCGCAGAGTATAGACTGTAGCCTTATACTCATCCATATTTCCTGACAGTCTGCCCAGGTTATAAGCAGTGGTGCGAGCATTCAGGGCCACTCGGATAGTATTGTCAACCCACGGTTTCTGGTTCGGGAAGACTCTAACCATCTTCGTGGGTACAATGCTATCAGCTATTGTTGTTATGAAACTGACAACAACATCAGCAAACTCACTGACGTCACTGGAGCTCGCCTGAAGCATCCCCCAGTCAACGTCATAGAGTGTGTCCTGTAGTGTGGCCTCTGATTGGTCGGACCACTTCTTTACCGCACGTGACACGACAGCGGCATGTGATCTCTGCCGGTAAGCGGGGATAAGCAAGATGGCATCGTGATCCGATGTGCTTGTTGAACCAGCTAATGGAGGGGCTGGTATTGCCTTGTAACCGGTTCTAAACGGGGTGTAACAATGATCAAGCGTATTTCCTCCCCTGGTGGTGCAAGCAATGTGCTGAAAGAAGTTTGGCATCACCTTCTTCAGATTCGCCTGGTTGAAGTCACCGGCTATGATCATTGCTGCGTCTGGGTGCTTGATCTGTTGCTTGTTTAGATAATAATAACTTTTAATAATAACTTTATTTGTATAGCACTTTTCATACAGAGGTTGCAGTTCAAAGTGCTTCACAACAGTAAAAAATACAGACATAAGCGAGCATAAAAAGATAGACAGGAAGAAGATCACAGTGTTTCACATTAGGATCTAGCATCCCAATAGGCTCTCCGCTTACAGTTTTCAGTAACACAAATAGTAAAAATAGTTTAAAATTATTCAGTTTAAAAATAGTAAAAAAATTATAAAATAGAACGGACATAAAAAATACAGGCATGAGCGAGCATATCAAGATATGGCAAATAATCACAGTGTTTCACATTTGGATCTAGCAAATAATAAAAATAGTTTAAAATGATTCAGTTTAAAAATAGTCATCAGTAAGAAGTAAAAAGTGCAATAACCGACACATGAATTTGATAGGCAGTGTATAAGAGTAGGCAGGGTAAGAATAGTGCAGGTAAATACAAGTTGTGTCAGGATATCCCTGATGTTTCCTCTTGCCACTAGGTGGTAGCAGATATCTATCTGTGAAATGCCTGAGCAAAGAGATTTTAAGCTGTCTTTTAAAGATGTCTAGCGAGTTGGCTTCCCTGATGTTTTGGGGTAGTTTGTTCCATAGTTTTGGGGCATAGTTGATAAAGGCTGCATTACCGATCCTCTTTTGACTGCTTCTGGGAGCCTCTAGTAGTCCAGCAGCTGATGATCGCAGTGTTCTTGCTGGTGTGTAATTTATTAGAGTGTTGGCGATGTAGCTGTCCATTTAGAGCTTTGTATGTAAGGATAAGGACCTTAAAGTCAATTCTAAATGTTACAGGAAGCCAGTGTAAAGCAGCTAAGACTGGATTAATGTGCTCTCTCCTTTTGGTTCTAGTTAGCAGTCGGGCTGCAGAGTTTTGGATTAGCTGAAGCCTCTCTGTGGTTTTCTTAGGGAGACCTGTGAAAAGTGCATTACAGTAGTCTAACCGGCTAGATATGAATGCATGAATTAGCTTCTCAGCATCATTCTGATTAATAAATGGTCGTACTTTTGCTATATTTCTGAGATGGAAGAACGATGTTTTCGTCACTTTGCTAATATGAGAATTGAAGTTCAGTTCTGAATCTATGATAACCCCAAGACTAGTGACCTCAGATTTGATCCAAGGGGTTAGTCCCCCCAGGTTCTTTATTAATGTTTCTTTTTTAGTTTTGGAGCCGATAATTAGAATTTCAGTTTTGTTCTCGTTTAGTTTCAGGAAGTTCTTACTCATCCATTTATTTATTGCCAGTAAGCAGTCTGTAATGGAGCTAATCGCTGTATCATTTGGTTCAGCAGATATGTACAGTTGTGTATCATCCGCATAGCTATGGTAATCTACATTATGTTCTCTGATGATATCACCCAGCGGTAACATGTAAAGGGAGAAGAGTAAAGGACCTAAGCAACTCCCTTGTGCAACTCCATAGTTGTTGTCGTATATATCAGACATGTGATCTCCTAGTGTAACATAGAATTTCCTCCCTCTGATGTATGTTTTAAACCAGCCCAGCACATGTTCTGAGAAACCGACATGGTTTTCAAGACGATCGATTAGAATATCGTGATCGATTGTATCAAATGCTGCACTGAGATCTAACAGGATAAGGATGGAGATCTTATTCTCGTCAGAGTTTAGTCTGAGGTCACTGATTATTTTGGTGAGGGCAGTTTCAGTGCTATGATTTTTTCTGAATCCTGACTGAAATTCTTCTAAGATGTTGTTTTCTTCAAGAAAGGAATTTATTTGAACTGAAACTATCTTTTCAAGTACTTTACTAATGAATGGTAGGTTGGATATTGGACGATAATTTGCCATTTCATTACTATCCAAGTTAGGTTTTTTTAGTAATGGCTTTACAACTGCTGTTTTAAAGGCATCTGGGAAAATACCAGTCCTAAGGGAAGTGTTTATGATATCTAGCACAGGGCTTGAAACACTATTAAATACACGTTTGAAGAACCATAACTACGTAATTTCAATCAAATTAATAATACGCAATGACACTTAATAACACGTTTTTAAGTTTCCAAAGATTGCGAAACCCCCCCCCGCCCCTGCCCCATTATGGTTTGATCCAGTTCCTCCCATCTCCAGCGCGTAGACCTTGGCTCACACTGCCTCACAGCGCTGCAGTCTGGCTGCAGGAGTCAGTGTAAATATCAAAGCCCACAGAGTGTGTCATAATATTGGTGGCAGGCAGGCAGGCTTTTCCAGTAAGTTGTTCAAATAAAAGGATTATGTTAGACATAAGTTACTATTGAGTGGTAGTAGAACTTCTACGGTTCTACCACGCAATACATAAAAGTGTTTCACGGTCCCGAATTGCGATCTGGTCATACGGTTTCCTCGAATAAATAATAATAACGTTTCCCTCTCTGGTTGGCGTTAGCTTTAGTGCTAGCTGCTAGCTAACGTTATCTAGATATGTGGTGTGAGCTGGATGACGTTGACTTCATTTCCAAACGTTAACGCTATCGCTATCTATATGGCAGACGAGCAGGGCCGGATTAACGACGGCCGCGGCCCGTGGGCCTATAGTGACGAGGGGCCTCCATTTACTTTTTTTTACTTTTTTTTTTTTTTTTTTTATATCGATGTCATGATTGTGCACTGCAGACTCAGGGAGGAGGCAGAGAAGGAGAGAAAGAGACACAAGATTTACAGGTAATGGAAATATATCTTTTTTCTCTTTCTTATAAAAAACTTGGCCTATTTGAAAGGAGATTGATTTAATAAAAATGAATGAGCGAAAAATCAATATACAGTGTATATACAGTATAATATATTATTATTATAGTAATTGGCTATCATACTGCAATATAAACTGAGTTTTATAGTGAAAAGAGCAGCTTTATTGGTCAAGATTGAAGGCTCTATATTGCAGGAAATTGCACGTACAGGTTCATTAAATTAAAAAAATAATCTGCCATGGAGGGGGTCGTGCCGGACCCCCTCCTAACCACCCCTTGCCTGTCCAAAAAAATTTATAATAATTATAATAAAAAAAAAAAATTATAAAAATTGTATTCTTGCACCCCCACTTTCAACTATAACTAGGCGGCCATGGGTGGAGGAGTTACATTCTGAGACAGTTTTGCAGAGTACATCTAATGTGATGCATGTGAAACTTCTCATGGTTACATTGCACGGTTTGCCGCAATCAGCTTTATTTCCATCATGAGTAATGCTGGCCCTGATCAAGGTTATTTTGTTGTTAAAGAATAGTGCAAGTTCTTCACACTTAACCGTAGATGTCCCGGTAGATCCGCCAGGGCCCTGGTGGTATCTGCTTGTGGTGGGATGTACACTGCCGTCATGATAATGGTGGTGAATTCTTGGGAGAGGTAAAACGGCGACATTGTATGGACAGATGTTCCAGGTCCGGCGAGCATGAACGGGAAAGTATCTTTACTTCCTTCGGGTTGACCCAATTGTTGTTGGTCAGAAGACAGTCCCCCGCCAATGCTCTTACCGGATTCTCACCGGTCCGCTCGGAAGACGGAGAAGGAATCCAACGGAGAGATGATGTGATCTGGAGTTGTTGCCTTCAGCCATGTCTCTGTGAAACACATAATGTTGCAATCTCTCACGTCTCGATCGAAGCGGACCCTCGCACGGAGATCGTCCATCTTATTCCCCAGCGAATGGACGTTTGCCAGCAGAATTGAGGGAATCGCCGGCCGGTAAGGAGAACTTTTCAGTTTCTTCCTAATTCCACTTCTGCAACCTCTATGTTTCCGTTTGATCGCACCACCATTGTCTCTGTTGTCGTCTCGTCGAATCTCCGGTGGCCAGTTTTGGCAAAAAGTGGCCAGCGTAGTTTCTATAAAAAAAGTAAAAGAAATTAACACAATAACAAAAAGTACACACAATCGTTGCGGAGCTGACCAGACGGCGACTAGCCTTGACCGCACCATCACCTTGTCCAGGGTGAGCAGGGTTTGAACAGGCTGCGGCAGGGGTCCAGGGTGAGCAGGGGTAGAGCAGGCTGAGGCAGGGGTCCAGGGTGAGCAGGGGTAGAGCAGGCTGCGGCAGGGGTCCAGGGTGAGCAGGGGTAGAGCAGGCTGCGGCAGGGGTCCAGGGTGAGCAGGGGTAGAGCAGGCTGCGGCAGGGGTCCAGGGTGAGCAGGGGTAGAGCAGGCTGCGGCAGGGGTCCAGGGTGAGCAGGGGTAGAGCAGGCTGCGGCAGGGGTCCAGGGTGAGCAGGGGTAGAGCAGGCTGCGGCAGGGGTCCAGGGTGAGCAGGGGTAGAGCAGGCTGAGGCTGGGGTCCAGAGCAAACATACAAAAATGCAGATTTTCTGTAAATATAGACAGGACTGAAATACAGAAAAAAAATTACAAACTGGCAATGGAGTGTTGAATGGACTGGAGCTTTATGGCAGAGGAATTGATGAGATGATGATTAACAGCTGGGAGCCTGACCCAACGGCACACCTGATCCCCATCATGCCATTAGGGGGGGGGAGAGAGAGAGAGAGAGAGAGGCAGGGATGTAACAGAAAGCTTGACTAACTAGCAAACTAGGTTAAACCACTCAAATCTGTGTTTATACCTCCGAGAGTATGCCACTAATTGTTTTTGCAATTTCCATTCACATACATGAAACGGTTAGCTTTGGTATGCTACACTTGATAATGCTTTCTAGTTTTTATATAGTGTTAGGAGAGGGGTTATGCTAATGATGGCTTCAGTGTGAAATGCCCCTTTTCCACTGCATAGTACCTACCCGACTCGACTCTACTCTACTCAGCTTTTTCGGTTTTCCATTGCCAAAATGTGCGGATGCGACCTGGTACCGGGTACTTTTTTAGTACCTGCTTTGTCGAGGTTCCAAGCAAGTAGAAGTGATACCAAAAAAAGTGATGTGAAACACTGCAGACCACTGATTGGTCAGAAGAGAGAATCGTCACTATGTTATCATTGCGCTACATGAGAGACGTCCTGCACAAAACACTAAACCCGCCATCTTTAAATAGCCTCGCTTGAACATGAACATTAGCATTCATTATTTGTGTGCAGCAAGAACAAAGTGCAATCAACTAAAAAGGTTACATTCACTGTGTGTTCTGCCTCATTTGTTGATGAAACAAAACCAACATCAACACAATTTACCACCAAGAGCGGAGAGTTTAGTCTCACAAAAAGATTGCTGATTTTGTTAGCTTATGTGCTAATGTGATTGGGATTTACCATTATAATAGTTAGCATTGCGGCTAGCGTACATAGTGTACAAAGATCGCAGATTTTTGTCGGCTTACGTGTGGTTAGCTGGTGAGGCGCTGGTATTGTGGAATGGAGTGGAAATAATTTAGTCATCACGTAATTTATTAATAGACAATTGTCATTTCCAACATAAGTTAATGCTTAATAACGTTACACATGGGGAGACTAGCTTGCTGGACACAAACATTGTTGATATAGCAGTCTGGTTAATGTTGTTATATCGCTCGCTATTGATTGTTTGTACTAGTAACGTTAACTCTAGTAGAATAGACACAAGAGGTAATGTTAACGTTAGCAGAATAGACACAACGAGAGTCTGGTTAATGTTGTTATATTGATTGATTGATTGAAAACTTTATTAACAGATTGCAGAATGGGTACAATACAGTGCGATTCAATACAAACAATTGTTAAGGGGATGCAGACCAGAAAAAGACTTTCATCTTGTTTACATCAGGGTCCACCGATATTGCTTGCTATTGAACGTTTACTGGTGATGGTGGCCAGGTCTAATATCTGGACGATACATTTCGAACAAAAGTTTGTTACAATCATTTTCATATAATGCTACTTAGCTACCAAACGTTACAAGTAGATGTAATTTGTAACAAACTGATTGTTCATGTGTTGCTGATTAAATATATAAGCTAGTGTATTTTAGTTTAACAGCTTAATGTTAGCAAAATCTTTGTGGACGTTTCATCAGGCACCTTTCATGTTCCGTTCCATTCCGACAGCAGCAAACCATTAATCTTTTCGTCAATAAAAGGAGTCCTTTTAAAAACAATTCAATTTTTGTATTCCACCAAATCTCCACTTGTGTTTACTCTGGCTTGCTCCAAGCACTCACGGACAGCTTGTTAACAGAATTCGACTATAGGGCGACAATAATGTGGTCAAGAGGCATGGTTTCTATCTTGAGCCTTAACTGGCGTTGTTCCTTTTTATTCACACGGAAAGCAGCAGTAACATACAGGTCTCCTCTCTCTGAGAGGCATGGGGGGAGAGAGCGAAGTGGGAGTATACCTTTGCTTTTATACACGCCACAAGGTGGTGTACCTGGGTGGCTTTGCCTAGAGCGCTCTCTAGTGGGAACAGATATATATGCAACAAGACAGTCACTGGTGGAGACAGTTATATATGCAGGTAAACAGTTACTAGTGTAAACAGCCATATGTACAGTTAGACAGTTACTAACAATCCTACACAGAACCTCTGATCTCAACACTTTTGCATTAGCATACTGGCTGACTTCTTGGAAAAACATTTAACAAAGGAAATAATATAATCCCAAAAACATCCATAGGGTATGACAGTCAATATCTTCACATTAAACATGACTTTTGTAAATCCCTTCAATTTTAATTTGAAACAGGCTCCCTCATAGTATCTACTCTGTCGTCCATTGGACAGTAAACCGGTATCATTCTTTCTTATCTGATGACATACCTGATGAGATGATATTATTTATAATGACATGTTTACATCTATATTGACACATTGGGTTCCTAGTAATCACAATGGTCCCCTGGTTGTCCTCATAAACAACAGTCTCCATATATACACAATGTTCATCATTTTAAAAGGTTTTGACAGAACGCCCATTCTTCAAAAACACCATATTTGGTATAGAGGATACATTTCAATTACCTACTGCATTTTGAGCAATACATTCATAACCTTATCTTCATCACTTCGAGCAGTTGCTCTAGATAACCACATTTTGCATTGTCATAGCTAGAAACATATACTCAGCTTCACAGGCTGATAGTATCACTGTAGGCTTTAATCCTTAAACCTTTGTTATCTTTTCTGAAACACCGCTGTCCATCTGCAGCACCTCTGGGATAACGAAAAACATATTTTTGACGTAGTTCAATGATTCTCTGTGGGGTCAACAAAGATACTATGACACTCTTACTCACTACAGAACATAGGTCAGAGCGAGTACAGGTTGTCCAACAGAATGAAGCTAACCACAGTTTATCTATACATTTCTTACTTCAGTCAAAAACATCTCAGGACCTTTTCCCACATATCTCTTCTGGGATATTTTTACACAGTTGGCAGACTGTTCGAAGTCTATACCTATAAAATGGTTTAACCTGCCTAGGTTTTTCTTTTGTGGTCTGGAGCGATGATCAAATCCTCCACTTCTGTATTTTAAACATAGATCCTCTTTTGTATTTAAACATTGAATCACCTCTGTACTTTAACATTGTAAACCACCCACCTCTGTACTTAAACATGGGGTTAAACATAAGATCCATTTCAGTATTTTAAACCTGGTAACTCATCCACCTCTGTACTTAAACATGGGACCAAACATAGGGCTCAATTCTTCAGCATTTAATCAATTTTCTATGAGCCATACTTTGTATTTACAGTGGTCTTCAATACCCTCCTGGATTGAATACAACCATTTCCCTCCCACTGTCTTTCTGCCCTCTGGTAACTTGGTTGAATACACCCATTTCCTCCCACTGTATGTCTGCCTTCTTCAGGGGACAATGTGGCCTCCTTAAAGGTCGGGTTTACCCCACTGACTACCCTGTAGTAGTACTCAACGGGGGTAGGTGTATTGTCCTCCTCGTCACTCCCTTTCCTGGCATAGTCTGGAAGATATTCTGGGGGTTTGTGTTCCCTTGGGGGATACCTCCCACATCTTGGGGCACTTGACGTCACCCTCAGGTGCTCCTCGTCATCGCCCTCTGGGGTTGCTGACTGTCTGTCTGCACAACATGTACTAAGTACACTGGGGTGATGTGTTTCTGTTTCTACACACCTTGCTCTGGAGTCCATCTCTGGCTCCTCTGTCTGTAGCTCGCTCTCACAGGTTGTCTTCGTGACAAACTTGACTAGCATGTGTTTCTGCACTCTCCCGTTACCGGGGTGATAAACTAGGAAAGCAGGGCTTCCTCTGTCATGTCCTACGAAAAATCCTTTTACATCCTTGGACTTGGGTTTTCCCCTGTCCTGCAGGTACGCATAACACACTGATCCAAATCGGTGCATTCTGGCTAGATTACACTTCTTTCCTGTCAGTGCTGTATACGGGGTGGTGCCCGTTTTGCACATTGCAGAATTTTTGTCAGGTCTATGCTTCTCCCCTTCAATGTGCATGCCCTCTGACACTACATGCAGTTTCAGTAAATCCTCGTAATTACAATGACCCATAATCTCGTGCCATGTCTGAATATCGTGACTGGCCGTCCCGCTACACACATCATCATTATCATTACACTGGTCGTTGTCATTACACTCCGTTTTCAGATAAAATATTCTCTGGTAAATCTTTATGTCAAACCGGGTACCGTCAGGTTCTACAAGAACATTTTTACCTTTATCGAAGAATACCTTGGCGCCGCTTGCAGTAGCAGCTATTACAGAGAATAGTCCTTGTGAGAACGATGGTACGTATAGACCGTTCTTTAGGCATACCTGTGCGTCTCCCCTCTCTTGTGCCAATCCATAGATGCATCTACCGTCCGTCAGCTCCATGCAGTGCCTCTCCGGGTGGAAAGTGTCGTCAAAGTTCTTGAACCGACCCCTGTCGTTGATGACATGGGACGGCGCGCCCGTGTCCACGATCAGTCCCCTTCTCTGGGCCCGCTGCAGCTGGGCCGGTCCGGCGATGCCCGCCGTCCGCGCCCCAAAAGCGCAGTCTTCTTGTCCCGTTATTCTCCGGGCATCGTCTCGACTCGCCTCACGTCGATCGTCGCCGCCATCGATTCTCCGGGCGTCGTCTCGATTAATCTCACGTCGATTGTCGCCATCATCGTGTCCGCTGTCGTCACCCCGTCCACAGCCGCTATCTTGTTCGTAGCCGCCATTTCGTCCGTGGCCTCCGTCTCGTCTGTAGTCGCCATTTTGTCCGTGGCCTCCGTCTCGTTTGTAGTCGTCATTTTGTCCATGGCCTCCGTCTCGTTCATGGCCGTCGTCTCGTCCGTAGCCGCCATCTTGTCCATGCGCGTATCGCGCGCTCTGGTTGTGTTTCTTCATGCACGCTCTGTCTGTGTGTCCCGTGGATTTGCAGAAGCTACACCAGACAGTCTTTGTGTATTCGCTTCTCCGATGGCCTTTATCTCCGCATCGCCAACACGCCAGTTCCGTCGTGGTCCTGGTTCTCTCTCTTGGCGTCGCTCGGGCCTTTAGCACCCTCTCCCCCTCCTCCGCGGCGGCTGGGTGGGTGTCTTCTGAGGCCTCGAAGTTCCTTAACTTAGCCTTGAACTGTCCCAACGTAAAGTCCGTTGAACCGTGTGTTACCAGGAGTGTGAACGGTTTGTACAGCTCCGGTAGTTCTCTCATTATCATCGCCATCATTAGCCCATCGCTTGGTGCTTCTCCGGCACTCCTCAGTGGCGTCGTGATTTGCTCCGCTCTGTTGACGTATTCGGTCACGGTTTCGGTGGTCCCCTTCCTCAGGCCCGTTAGTGCTATGTAGAGGGCCACGACTCTGGGTCTTCCTCGCCAGATGAAATGCTCTCTCAGTACCGCCAGGCTTTCTCGGCCTCTGTCTTTAGTGTCGCGGAATATCAGCCCCAGGCTGGTGTCGTCGAGCATCGGCGCTAACTCGCAGTACGCGCTTGCGTTCCGCTGGTCATCCAGGGCTTGCTCTTCCAGTTCTCCGGTGGGGGCTGCCAGGATCGTCTCCTTCAGCCCGCCCTGTGCATGCAGCACAGCATGCGCTCTTCCCAGAGCTCATAGTTCTCCGCTTTTCCATTGAATGTCGGTATTACGTAACCATTGACTACAGGAAGGCTTGTTATCTGGTCAATGATACATAATAAGGAGACGGTAGCCAAAGTAACTTAATAAAGAATATTTAATGTATAATTACCATGGATTTTGCAATCAAAAGAACATAGGATAATAGACAAACAAACACAGAACTATACAGACAGGATCAGCCCCAGACGGAAAGGATGACAGGATACTTATACACAAGGGGATGACGAGACAACACACACCTGGGTTAAGGGTAATTGGATACACCCGGGGGGAAAACAATAGGGACTACACACCATGACAGAGGACTACATCTAGACATGACGACTCACATTAGGAGCGCCTGATCAGGGCACAAACATATACCCCCAAATAACAGTCAGCCATTTGTCTCTTCTCTTGTTTTCCATCCTCTTCGTTAGTGGTAGGCTTAGCTTTTGCTCTTGTTGGCCTAGCATCTAGCCACGCGGTGCTCCCAGCGCTATCCTAGCCTATACTTCAGCTAAGCTTGCTACAGTACCTCCACTATTTCGCCCCGGCGTTATCTGGGCCCATAACCTGTTAACAGAATTCGACTATAGGGCGACAATAATGTGGTCAAGAGACATGGTTTCTATCTTGAGCCTTAACTGGCGTTGTTCCTTTTTATTCACATGGAAAGCAGCAGTAACATACAGGTCTCCTCTCTCTGAGAGTCATGGGGGGAGAGAGCGAAGTGGGAGTATACCTTTGCTTTTATACTCGCCACAAGGTGGTGTACCTGGGTGGCTCCGCCTAGAGCGCCCTCTAGTGGGAACAGATATATATGCAACTAGACAGTCACTGGTGGAGACAGTTATATATGCAGGTAAACAGTTACTAATGTAAACAGCCATATGTACAGTTAGACAGTTACTAACAATCCTACAACCTCTGATCTCAACAGAGCTCTCATGTGCTGTACGCCAGCGGCCTGCCTCCCCACATGGAGACAAACGGAGTACTATCTGCAGTGGAAAACGAACGAAGTACCAGGTACCAAAAGCGAGTACAGTAGAGTAGAATCAAGTAGGTACCATGCAGTGGAAAAGAGGCTTTAGGGAGCCATGATTTCAGACCCACCCAAAAAATCCAGAACACAAAACATGCAAAGAACATGCAATACAAAGACAATGAACAATAAACAATGTCCTTAATCATGCAGTACAAAGACCACATGCTGTCATTACTACAATTCAGTACTACATAGTTCAGCAATAATATTCTAACATGTATAATGTGTTTAGAAACAAACCTCTGTCTGAATTAGTTTTACCCGGATTAATAAATAATTCAAACTTCGCCCAGTTTGTTAATTATAAAGTGTTTGCGTACTTACTAGGTGAGGAATTTATGTTATTGATTATGTTGATGCTTTTTTCATTTTAATTTCACCAATGGGGTTGGAATTGCCTACATTTAAATAAAACCGGTATTTGTGAACACACACCACAGGAGCGACAGCTCAGGAGGTAGAGCAGTCGTCTGGTAATCGGACGGTTCTCAGTTAGATTCCGGCTCCTCCCGGCAGTGTGTCAAAGTGTCCTTGAGCAAAACACTTAACCCGTAACTGCTCCTAATGAGCAGGTTGGCACCTTGCATGGTTGCCCCCGCCATCGGCTAGTGAATGGGTGAATGTCAGGCACTCGTTGTAAAGCGCTTTGGATAAAAGAGCTATATAAATGCAGGTAATTTACCATTTACACACAGCAGTGTGCAGATGCATCTTTTACTGTTGATTTGCAGACATCTATGTGTGTTCACATGCATACATATATTCACATGAACAAACATGGATGCACACACACTCTGCTCTGTCACTTCACATTTCCATATACAGTACTATATTCTTTGTATTGTATAATTTCAAAACTCAACATATGTTCAAATGAATGCACTCCAACGGGAACATACAGACATATAAACAAACACACTGGCGGCACTGGCGGTTCAGTGATGTGCGAGCGTAGTTCTGGAGGTCATTATGTGAGCTAATGGTCCATGTTCATCATACCTGCTCCTTGGAGAGAGAGGAAGAGAGAGACAGAGAGACAGAGAGACAGAGAGACAGAGAGAGAGATAAGGAGAGAGAGAGCAAGAGAGAGAGAAGGAGAGAGAGAGAGAGAGAGAGAGAGAGAGAGAGAGAGAGAGAGAGAGAGAGAGAGAGAGAGAGAGAGAGAGAGAGCGAGAGCGAGAGACATAGAGAGATGGATAGGGCAGGAGAGAGATAGAGGAGAGAGAGAAGGAGAGATAGAGAGGGAGTGAAACAGAGAGATACAGAGAGAGAGACAGACAGGGGCAGTAGGCAATTATTTTACTCAGTGGATGCCTGAACACAGAATGACACCAGTATCACTGACTACCACGGCAAGCCTATCCAAAATT
>NC_140165.1:112674032-112756532 GCF_963971535.1 Notolepis coatsorum
GCCGTCCCTGGCCCGTTTGCCCACGTTGGAATTGCAATGCCGAACGAATATATCACCAGGTGACAGTACCTTTGAACTGGAATGGCTTGGTGTTGATACACGTTTTCCTTTTTTCTTTTTTTCGGTAAGGCCTCCTCCTCCTGCTTGAACAGAGATTCACAACGACCGCCTCAAAATTCTGTTGCTGAAGTGTATTTTCCAAACGTGTATAGACATATACACTGGTAATCGCGATGGCAATGTGATCACTTTGAATTATTCTTTTTGGAATACTTTCTGGCTAAGGTAAGGTATATTCTATGTCTATTTTACCGAACCTGAACACCCCCCCCCCCCCCCCCCCTTGATGATTTTGAGAAGGTATGTGTACATGGTATATACCTTTGATTTGGGAGTATTTGGGGTTTCAGGGGATCAACCAGAACGCATTTTATAATGCATAATGCATTTTATCTTGCGTTCTAAAGAAAAATACTGGATTATCTTGGAAATGTGCAGTGTTTAGCGTGTAATAAACTACAAACTACAGTGTGTAGAAACAAACAATTTTTTCCATGTTGCACTACAAGTAGCGTCTGTCAAATGAGCCACACCATTGTCTCCACAGCTATAATACAGAACACACACACAGCTCTGTAAACATTGTGAAACACCGCGAAAATGACAATTTTAAGCTGACCTGAAGCGGCAGTGATGGGGACAGTTTATGGCGCTGAATGAGTTAATAGGGGCCCCCAACCAATCAGAATTGTATTTTAAAGAGAGATCAAAAATAAATAATAATAATAATGTCAGTATGCTGAATTAGTAGTGGAATTATTTAATAAAGGCCCTCTTAACCCTTTCACTACCACACTAAAAGGTTAACCCTTTCACTACCACACTTCAGACTGTTAACCCTTTTACTACCACACTACAGAAGGTTAACCCTTTCACTACCACACTACATGATGTGAAAGGTTAACCTTCTGTAGTGTGGTAGTGAAAGCGTTAACCCTTTGGAGTGTGGTAGTGAACGGGTAAATTATTTAATCTGCCATGGGGAGGTCAGTCAGCCAGCCAATCAGGGCGCGGGGGGGGGCTCGAAACGTCAGTCATGGTGTCAAAACAATTATTTCAACCGACCAATCAGAGGGGGGGGGGGGCATCCAAATGTTAATCATCATGTCAAACATAATTTCAACCGACCAATCAGAGGAGGGGCTCTCGGAACTTTAACCCTTTCACTACCACACTACAAAGGGTTAAGGTGTTCACTACCACACTTGTTATGTACCATGAGCTTGATCACTCCTGTGTCACTGGGCATGCAGGTGAGGGCTGCTAATTAGCTAATTGCTGCTGATTGGTTACCTGCTGGCAGGTTAAAACCAGTCCCTGAGACACACATGCTGTGGCTAGAGGAGAGTGTGAAAACAGAGAGTTGTCACGTTCTCTCATTCTTTGTTCTTTAGTTTGTATCAGTATTTCATTGTTAGAGTAGTCTTTTGGGTTACACACGGGTTTTGGTGTCTGTTTGCACATAGGTTGCGTCCTTTTGAGCCAGGGTCGTAACAGTTGGGCGCTCGTCCGGGAGTGAATTTGGAAACAAATACCCCTAGAATTTGTTTGGTGTTTTTTTTGTTTGTTTTGCATGGTGTGTCGTGGTGCTATAGTGTGGGTGGTGTTCGTTACATGTTGTGTAACGTGGGGGCTTGAGCCGATCATCAAACAGGTGAGTATGCCCTTATTTGTTTGTAATTTGATGTGACTACTTATTGCTGTTAAAATATATAGTTTAGTGGACACCACATGTAGGTAGGGACGTTATTTTCTGGTTGTTTGTTAGCTTCCTGTGCACCACATACTCCTGGGGCAGTCAGAGAAGTGATTAGCACCATCTACTTGTCTTGTACCATACCATATACTTGATGGGTGGATGGTCAATATGATCTTTGGCTGGTAGCAGGTGTGGTTGAAGAGGGTTAGGTCTACAGGGCATTAGCTTAAGGGTAGGTAGGATAGGGGGCCAGAAAACACAGGTAGTGTGGTAGGGCCTGATGTCGTTTTTTTTAGGGTAGACATGTGGTGGGCCGTGTTGACTGCAGTTTAGATGTAGAAGCTGTAAGTAGTCATATCAGGTTATAAGGGGCACCTGTTTGAATTTGTTTGTTGTATTTATTTTGTTTGTTTTGAGTGTTTGGATAGCCTACCTGTTAGCACCTGAATAGATGTATGACTAGAATAGATAGATGAATAGATGTATAGATGTATGACACATCTATTTATTTCAGGGTGGTTGTTTTTTTAATAATTTTTTTTTTTTGCAAACTAGAAAGGTGCGCTCAGTAGAGCACACATTTCCACCGCGTCTCCTTATAGTTATTAGTATTGGCATTAGCATGCTGACGCTAACAAGGGGTGCTTCAGCGGTGCTTCAGCGGTCTTCAGTGGTTCTTTAGTGTTTCTTCAGTGGTTCTTCGGTGGTTCTTTGGTGGTTCTTCAGTGGTTCTTTAGTGGCTCTTTAGTGGTTCTTCAGTGGTTCTTCGTGGTTC
This sequence comes from Notolepis coatsorum, assembly GCF_963971535.1. Taxonomy (NCBI): domain Eukaryota; kingdom Metazoa; phylum Chordata; class Actinopteri; order Aulopiformes; family Paralepididae; genus Notolepis; species Notolepis coatsorum. The sequence goes on from NC_140165.1 coordinate 112,676,567, forward strand.
TTCAGTGGTTCTCAGGTACATTGTGTGTATGCTAGGGTGTTTTTGGTGACTCTAAAGTGAGCAGGTTGTGGCACTGGTGCAGTAGGGATGGCTTCCATAAAGGATTTTGTTGATCACCCTTCTGATGAGTTGTTGGAAAGAGTTTCCAATGAACAGCTTCTGAAGCTTGCTGTGCATTACAAGGTGGAGCTTACTGCCAGTGAGAAGCGTTTGAAACCGACTGCCTTGGGTGCTTTGAGGGCTTTGCTCGTTAGGGAGCAGGTGCTTGCAGCGAGGGTGGAGGAGCCTCCTTTGTCTGACGTGTCTCCGCTGCTATCTGCGGTGGCGGAGGATGAGTGGAGGCTTAGAGAGTTAGAATTTAAGGAAAGACAGCTACAGCAAGAGCGTGAGGAGAGGAGAGAGGAGCGTGAGCATGAGCGTGAGCTTAAGGAGCGTGAGCTTAAGGAGAGAGAGTGTGAGCATGAGCGTGAGCGTGAGCTTAAGGAGCGTGAGCTTAGGGAGAGAGAGCGTGAGCATGAGCGTGAGCGTGAGCTTAAGGAGCGTGAGCTTAAGGAGAGGCAAATGTTGCTGGAGCACGAGCGTGCGCAGAAGGAGCTTGAGTATAAGCATGCTGCCTTGCAGGCGGGTGTTCTGCATTCAGAGTCGCGTTCCGGTTTTGATGTAGGCAAGAATATTAGGATGGTGCCTCCTTTTTTTGAGAAGGATGTCGATAGGTATTTTCCCCTTTTTGAACGGGTGGCAACCACATTGAAGTGGCCTGATACAGCCTGGACAGTGCTGCTGCAGTGTGTTCTTGTTTGTAGGGCGCAAGAAGCCTATACTGCTCTGTCCCTTGAACAAAGTGCTGACTATGAGCTTGTTAAAGCTTCCATATTGAGGGCTTATGAGTTAGTCCCCGAGGCCTATCGTCAGTGTTTTAGAGGTTATCACAGGTCGGAGGGACAGTCGTATGTTGAATTTGGAAAAGAGAAGGAGAACCTGTTTGACAGGTGGTGCACCTCTCAGAAAGCAGAGTCAAGAGAGCAGCTTAGACAGTTGGTTCTCCTAGAGGAATTTAAAAGATGTGTTCCTGATACCGTTTCCACTCATCTAAACGAGCATAAAGTATTGAAGATAGGCAACGCTGCTGTCTTCGCTGATGAGTTTGTGTGGAGGACTACCGTGTTGAGTCCAGGGATAGGCGTCCTTTTCAGGGGGGCCGTTTCCCAAAACCTGTGTCTGCTGGTCAGTTAACTTCACCTCCTAGGCGGGGTGGTTCTGCTAGTGCATTCCCAGAGGGATTATATGTTTCTACTGTAAAGAGCCTGGTCATATCGTTGCTGGGTGCCCGGTGCTTGAACAGAAAAATTTCAGAACGGTGGCTCTGGTAGAAACCATATGCAGAACACCTATGCCAACGTTAGAGGGTGATGGGGAAAGTATCAAACGTGTGGACAAAGAGCTCGAGGGTTCCTCAAGATTTATGATGGATGGATTTGTTTCCCTGACTAATGCACTAGAGTCCAAACAGGCTATAACAATTTGGAGAGATACCAGAGCTTTTCAGTCCCTCATTCTGGAGGGGATTTTGCCGTTTTCAGAAAAGTCTTCTTTGCATTCCGGTGTCATTGTTCGTGGCTTTGGAGGTGGATTTGTGGATGCACCTTTGCATGAGGTCACACTCAATTCTCCCTTAGTATCAGGAAATGTTGTTGTGGGGATATGTTCTCACATTCCCATAAGAGGGGTGTCCTTCATTCTAGGGAATGATTTGGCTGGTGACAAAGTGTTGGCTACTCCAGTTGTAACTCCCATTCCTGTGGTTTCTGAGGTCCCTAATGAGCTGGCACAGAAACATCCAGGAGTGTTCCCTGTGTGTGCTGTGACACGGGCAATATCAAAGGACAAAAGTGATGTTGTTGATACTTCGACTTGTGACATTACACTTAGTAACACATTCTTTGTTGAATTGAAAAGTGTACCTGTTGAGAATTTTGGAAAGCACACTGCGGATGTACCTCTGCATAATGATTCTCTTGATTGTGCCTTTGTGTCAGGCCCGGTGGTGAAACCAGAGTTGGCATGCGTGCCGGATAGGCATGTGGCAGGAGATGATCTGGCAGCGCAGTGTCTCAAGGTCTTCCCAGCCTTTACGGTGGCTGAGGCCACGAATGAATTGGAGGATGAGTGTGGGAAGGATGCTATGAGAGATGCTGTTGATTCATGTGACACCGTTCTAGTTGAAGAGGCTACAAGGCCTGACTCAGGCTGCCAGCCTTCCCACAGTAGCTCTATTGTCCCTGATGTTTCACTTGTGGGCAGGGATGGTCCCAGTATGTCAGTTGATGATTCTGACATTGATTCACGTGTCCACACTGACTCTCTGCCATGCACTAGGTGTGCTAGTTAACCTAGTTACCTGTGTCCTGTGGAGCAGGAGCCGCCTTCGCGACCTGGTCTGATGAGTGGCAACCTTTTTTATCAGGACAATGTTATTTTGTGTGACGCCATTTTAGATGGTGTTCCAGATGCTTTTGTGACTGATGTATTGCCATGTTCCAGGGACGGTGGGGCTGTACCTAAGGCGGTGCATCCTACTCTGGATGTTCACGGTTTGCAGTATCCTGAACTGCCAGTGCCAGGTGGGATGGATAACTGCCAGTGCCAGGTGGGATGGATATGGGCGCTGTGGTGGTATCAGAGATCTATGGTTTTTGTTTTTCTGTGTTCTGTCCTGTTGACTGCAGTGAGCTTAGCTCTCAAATTGATTTTGGTTTGCAGTCTATTTTTGACAGGTCGGTATCAGTGGAGGGGCCTGTTGAATATGATAAGGTCTTGGTTTGTCGATTGGGTCCTAAGCCTTACGCCTCAGTGGAGGAGGCGCCTGCCCCACTCCAGCCATATACCGCAGTGGCGGAACCTTTTGTGAGGTCTAGCTTGCTAGAGAGTCGGGACAGGGTTGTTTTTTGTTTTACACAGCATTGGCGAATGTTCCACAGTGGGGAGCATGCGACACGGTTGGTGGTCGTGTTTGACAGGGGCCAGCCCGTTATCACTGTTGTGGTAGTGGCCCTGACAACTAATGGATCACAGTATTTTTTGTTTATGGGTTTGATGTGTAGTGGTTGCCTCTTGGGCAACCATTTTGGTGGGGGAGGTGTTATGTACCATGAGCTTGATCACTCCTGTGTCACTGGGCATGCAGGTGAGGGCTGCTAATTAGCTAATTGCTGCTGATTGGTTACCTGCTGGCAGGTTAAAACCAGTCCCTGAGACACACATGCACTCTGTCTGCGGCTAGAGGAGTGTGTGAAAACAGAGAGTTGTCACGATCTCTCATTGTTTGTTCTTTAGTTTGTATCAGTATTTCATTGTTAGAGTAGTCTTTTGGGTTAAACACGGGTTTTGGTGTCTGTTTGCACATAGGTTGCGTCCTTTTGAGCCAGGGTCGTAACAACACTACAGAAGGTTAACCTTTCACTACCACTGTCTATAGTAATGAAAGGTTAACCTTCTGTAGTGTGGTAGTGAAAGAGTAAACCGTCTGTAGTGTGGTAGTGAAAGCGTTAACCCTTTGTAGTGTGGTAGTGAAAGGGTTAACCTTCTATAGTGTGGTAGTGAAAGGGTTAACCTTCTGTATTGTGGTGGTGAAAGGGTTAACCATCTGTAAGTGTGGTAGTGCAACGGTTAACCGTCTGTAGTGTGGTAGTGAAAGGGTTAACCCTCTGTAGTGTGGTAGTGAAAGGGTTAACTTTCTGTAGTGTGGTAGTGCCCTTCTGTAGTGTGGTAGTGAAAGGGTTAACCTTCTGTAGGGTGGTAGTGAAATGGTTAACCGTCTGTAGTGTGGTAGTGAAAGGGTTAACGTTAGGTTATGACTATAACCAAGTTCTGTTAGTATAGCAACGCTCGGCATCGCTCTCTGCACTATCTCGCATATGTGCACGCGCACTGAATAAAGACCACAAATGTACCTTTAATCCCAATATTCGTCTGACCACACCCCTATCAGCTTACCCATATAAGCAGGGGTGGGGCCACCTACTCACCTCCTTCCCAAGCTTTCGCCACAAGGCGAGGTCAAAGGCTGCAGCGGCGTCGGATGCCGAGCGTCGCTATACTAACAGAACTTATAGTCATAACCTAACGTTCTGTTTCGTATTCGCTCTCGGCATCGCTCTCTGCACAAGGGAGGCCGAGCGAGAGCCAACGGCTAACAAATACACCCCGCTGACAGCCCCCCACAACCATCAGAACAGGGAGGGCCGAGCCCCCCCGACCCACCCTAATGGAGGGCACCCCCCCTATTAGGGGCTTCACGGGAGGGCGACGGACCCGACCGTGCGAAGAGGCACTCAAGTAACTCAACGCACAGGGTGAGCAGACCGTGGCTTGACCCCACGACTACACACACGCACAACCCGCATGCCACCCGGGAACGAACGGAGGAACAACCTCGTTACTGGCCCCAGAATCACGGGGTCAAGGGCAAACCCAACCCCGTGGCAAGGCCGTAGCAGCGGAGCGCGAAGGAAGACCCAGACCCACCAAAAGGACTGGACTCCCTGGAATGGGGGCCCGGAGAAGTCCATGATGCCAGCATCAAGACCCCACCAGGTGGGCACGTAGTGCCCCGCCCCCCACATCGCCAGCGTATTCGGACAAAGGCCCCTCAGCCGAGCGGGCCCCGTCCCCCCAATAGTACACCGCCTGGCACACTGACCCTGCAACAGGCAGTCAGCATGGCCGTAAGCACACAAAAAAGGTTAACCAACGGAAGCAGGCGGCGCACCGGGGAAAAACCAGGCAACAGGCTATTAACCCTAGCCTGGAGACTGCGGACGAGACAGGCGCCAGAGGGGACAGCTGAACACAGCCGCACCGGCGGAAGGAGCGTAAGCTGGCGGTGTTGCATGACCAAGCCTCCATTTAAAAACCCCCACCCCAGAGGGGTTGAGGCAGAGAAGGCTGACATGATTGGCAGACGTCATGAACGTGCAGGGGCACCCTCAACGGTGAACCCGGGAGTTGACACTGCTCCAACACACCAGGGAATCAACCACCTTGGTGTTACCCAATGCGGTGGTTGTTCCTATAATCCCTCAAGAAAAAACTCCAAAACACACCTGCGGGTATACACCGGCTATACCGCAGTACAAGTGTTTCAGTTTCCAAAAAAGGGTTAACAGGCCTACGGGTCGACGAAACATTACTTCGGACCGGGCCTGGCGGTACGGGAAGCACAGGGTCACCAGAGGAGGTCAAAAACCACCCCCACAGGACCCTCTTCGCCATGTGTGAGAGAGGAGCGAAAAAGAATGGAGAACCAGCCCCTAAGCACACCGTACTTGGTATTCCCAGGCGGTCTCCCAACCAAGTACTAACCAGGACCAACCTGTGTAGCGGCCGAGATCCGACGAGATCGAGCGTGTACAAAATGGCATGGCCGTAAGCCATTACGACAGTGCTGAGTAAAAACGTACCCAACCAGGGTCTCCATAGCGCTTAACCCTGTGACACCCGGACCGACCTGGCATTTTCCCCCCTGAAAAAAGCCCAAGTCCCTCAGGGTACCAGAACAGCAGATCTGCATCCCCGGCGGACAACGGGTTCAACTGATCCGGACCAGCGTGACCAGAACCAGTCCCGTGCCCTAACCACGCCGACATGCCTACTCCAGGAGAAAGGGCAGATATGCGTGTCGATCTTAACATGAAAAGAAGGCGCCACCCAGACGTTCGGGCGAACCACGCCTGGTGGCCCACCCCAAGGGCGTGAGACCCCTCTACATATGTTCAGATCCATTCCGTCATCATCCCCCAGACATGAACGAGAATCCGTCGAAAAACCAACCCAGGTCGTGGGACTTGGTCGTCGGAAGAGGAAAAACCCCCATCTCAGTTGCTTTATAAAAACGCCGTTTTAACCACAAGCAACCAAGGCGTGCCAGTCAGTCGCCTGTTTACAGCGAGCTAGCACTATACGTGCGTCGGGACACACCCCCATCAATGAACAGGCTATTTAGACCTGTCATTGAATCCCCAAGGCGCCCAGGGGAACGACAAGAGGGGTGTGACCCTACCTAACTCCAACACTTTTTGAATAGAAAAGAAGGAAGCATCAACAGTATGTATCCCAGTCTACACAGCCGGGGGTAAAAAATTTTCACATTTTTACATCCCACCACCCTCCCATAGGAAGGAGACGGGGATCCCCAGAGAGACTTCCCACGCGAGCTGTACAGATTGAAAAGAATATATTGCACCTTGAGCCATGTAAAAAATTGGTTTTAGGGCTCTCCGGGGAAGAGGCACTGAACCCATACACACTCAATAATCGAATTGAATCGAATACATATACAATAGAATAGGACACCTTCTAGAGGGTCCACTCACTTTGACAATCTGAGGAGGAAGGCTCTGTACTCTGATGGAGGCTCCCTCACATGGAAGAAGGAGTCCGAACTCACAGAAGGCCCGAATAGGCGCTTGGTGAGGAGGAGCCCTGACCACCCCCCTGAAACAGATCCATCACATGGACCTGAACAGCACACGGAAGTCCTACCAACAGAGACGCGCACGGTGACGTACTCTATGGCGGGGGAATTCCTGCGGTGCACACGCCCAATATACCAGGCCGTGGGACCAGGAAACTCCCCCCCCCCCCCCCCCCCCCACCCGTAACGTGCCGAACCGCCACGTGACGGGAACCTTGAAGGACAGGGGGTGTACCCCTGACCGACAGAAACAAGGAGGAGAGGAAAGGTTACCAGTTCACCCCTTTACGACCCCACACCCATGATACGATGTAATGACAAAAAGAGAATATGACACAGTCATAGTCAGCTCTATGACGCGTTTGACAGCTCCACACAGCGCATGAGCTAACCTGCTATCTGATTTTTACTAAGGAAAAAACACAGAATAGAGAGGGCTCTAAGAGCCCCGGTCCAACATACACATGTGCTTCTGTGGCCAGTCCAACCCAGTTGTAGGTCACATGACACACACAACCCATCATCACCTACAAAAAATGGCAAAAACACTCTACAGAGGAACGCCGTTTTTCATAATGAGAGAATACATAATTCTCGATTAGTATTGGCCACAGGCCTTGCTAAGCACACACGACAGCGACCAAACAATCCTTTCTTTTAGGAAAATAAAGTTTCTCCAGCAGTTTTAGCACAACCTTAGCAATCAAGCTAAGGGTTACATCACATCCCTACCACACAAAAGACACAATGTAGTGCAACATGTCTGATAGGAGGATGAAAAAGTCCCCAGGGAACCGGGGGGAAACACAATCCTCTTATTTTACCCTCAATACGGCCAGTTAAAACAGGAAAACCTGTTAATATGTGAACACTGTTCATTGTCATCACAGGCTGAGAAAAGAACATTCTTTTACTCACTTGTCACTAAGCATAGCTTCATAGGTTAGTTACCTTAGTTGTGAGTACACGGTACATATAAACACACATGATGTTTCTCACACAACAACCAGATCATTTTCTGTAACAACCCGATTTGCACGGAGAAGCTAACTGCCAGTGACAAAGACAGTTCACACATAACTCGCGTCGTATCCTAAATGCATTGCAGCAACACACGTTTTGGGAAAACATCGTTATTCACAAAACATTTAGAAAAGTAAAACCAGAAGACGTGTTATAAGGTCTGGTCAAACCTTGTCCTACCCGGAACGTAGATCAGCGAAGTGCAGACTCAAGACCCCGTAGACAACACAGCCGATCCTGTGTTGCTCAAACTGGGCAGCGTCGTCGCTCCAACCAGTCGCTACAGTCCTCTTTGTTGACGCAATCCCCGTCCAGGCTCAGGGCAGGGTCGACGAACATCGCCTGTCAAGGATGACGTCGTAGTCGAGAGTGTAAAACATGTTATAATCAAAGCACGTTCAACAGAGTAGCATTAAGCTAACGGCCGCTCCAACCGTTCGGGCGCTACTGCCCCTGCTCGCGAGACGCCGAGCTAACGGCGCACGCGACCAGAAGCGAGCTCGCGGCGGCGCGCGAGGAGCTGAAGCTACCCCGCGCCAGGCCTTGGCCTATAGCAGCAAGCTAACGTTACCTAGTGATCACGACATGCTAGCGCCGCAGCTAACAGCTGACTGGCTAACAGTAGGCACAACCTAAGTAGGCCATGCAGCGATCCCAGCAGGCTAACGCAGCAGCTAACAGCTGACTGGCTAACCGTAAGCTAAGCAGCTATCACCTGAACATGTATACAATGACATAACACTCACCCAGACAGGCCGCCGTTCTGAACCTCTCCTCACTTTTTAAGAGAAAAGAGAAACAAGATGTCAACACTGCTTTACAACGGTGATTTTACCAACACCCGACGGAATCAGCACAATACCAAACTGGCCTGTGTAGCTGACTTGAACATGGATCTGCCGCTGTCGCACATCCATGCACATATCTCCTCGTGAAGGAATACTCTCATTTGGATATGAAAGAAGGGGCTTAACACGGGACAGAGAGATACCCACTCGTCCAGAAAACACAGGGATCACCAGTGTTAATGGTCGCGGCCCACTAGTTAACTAAAATGGCTTCAGACCAAGGTCTTCCGTCGTCTAGGAGACTGAACAAAGGACCCTAGCCTGGGCCCGGTTTCCATAAACATTGTCAATTAGTCCCCATAGCACTAACAGACAAGTGGAGCCTGCCAGCAAAACACTACTCACCCAACCTGGAACGCACCGCTTCTCACAACAGCGGCGCGCCACTACAGTCCCTGCACCGCCGGAGGGTTTCACTCCGTCCAGCCGCATCAAAGAAGACTGTAGCTGGGAGGCATGTAGCGGCGTGAACCCCCAATACGAAACCGGTGGAGTTTGTGGAATGATCACCATCTTCCAGACACTCCAGTACGAAGACAATATCGCCGTATTTTCTCGTTTTAAAATAGTGAGAGAGAAAATAAAGATATGATGTCAACGTATCCTTGTTTCCCAAAGCTGCTCCTAATCCTTTCTTCCAGCATGGTGTCAAGTGTGGGGATCTACGGAGGCACTTCTTCCTTGTGGTGAAAGCGAGAAGGAGGCGAGTGGGTGGCCCCACCCCTGCTTATATGGGTAAGCTGATAGGGGTGTGGTCAGACGAATATTGGGATTAAAGGTACATTTGTGGTCTTTATTCAGTGCGCATGCACATATGCGAGATAGTGCAGAGAGCGATGCCGAGCGAGAGCAAATACGAAACAGAACCATATGTAGTGTGTTAGTGAAATGGTTAACCTTCTGTAGTTTGGTAGTGAAAGGGTTAACCGTCTGTAGTGTGGTAGTGAAAGGGTTAACCTGCTGTAGTGTGGTAGTGAAAGGGTTAACCGACTGTAGTGTGGTAGTGAAAGTGTTAACCTTCTGTAGTGTGGTAGTGAAAGGGTTAACCTTATGTTGTGTGGTAGTGAAAGGGTTAACCTTCTGTAGTGTGGTAGTGCAAGGGTTAACTTTCTGTTTTGTGGTAGTGCCCTTCTGTAGTGTGGTAATGAAAGGGTTAACTGTCTGTAGTGTGGTAGTGAAAGGGTTAACCTTCTGTAGTGTGGTAGTGAAATGGTTAACCGTCTGTAGTGTGGTAGTGAAAGGGTTAACCATGTGTAGTGTGTTAGTGAAATGGTTAACCTTCTGTAGTTTGGTAGTGAAAGGGTTAACCGTCTGTAGTGTGGTAGTGAAAGGGTTAACCTTATGTAGTGTGGTAGTGAAAGGGTTAACCGACTGTAGTGTGGTAGTGAAAGTGTTAACCTTCTGTAGTGTGGTAGTGAAAGGGTTAACCTTCTGTAGTGTGGTAGTGAAAGGGATAATAATGACGTCTTGATATTATTTGTATTCAATGTTTTTACAGATACAAACAAAGCAGACAGGACAGACAAAATCAAGACATCACGACGACAAAACCAAAAATATAAATATATATACCCCCCCCCCCCCCCCCAAACATTTTTTAAAAATACAAACAAAAAAAACAAGACAACCAGTCACTCCTTCGTGTCTCTTACCAGTGTTAGACGTAGACAGTGATGGGCAGTAGCTAGCTGCAAGTAGCGACGCTACATAGCTTAACTACAATTCTCAGTAGCGTGCTGGTAGCGTCGCTACTTTTTAACCTGGGTAGCGATCTCTGTAGCGGAGCTATTTATAGAACGAAGTAGTGACGTAGCGACGAGAAACGTTACACGCTACTTTCGGGAGAAACAGTCTAGACTAGAAGATCTGTGAGGAGAAAAAAAAACTCCCCGTAAAAAACCCACTATGATTGGTTGGTTGGTTTAGATATGAGTATGACGACTCACTATTGGGTACGGTAGGCCAAAACATTACGGGTAGGCCAATCAGAGGCAGGATAGGGCGGGACTCCAGCCGCAAAACAGGAAGTGAAAATCAAAACACAGACGTATTGAATGAATGCAATTTAACGGATTACATGAACCAGTCCGCGCGAAATGGCAGAGGGGTTCGATGGCATTGATGAAGATGATGATGTCAATAACAACAATGCCTCTCCATGGCCCTATCTGGGACACATTTATGAGTTTGTCTGAAAAAACGGCTAAAACATTTGCTGCTCTCAACATGTCCAGCACTAACTTGAAAACACATTCAGGTGAGCTGATGAAAATCAACTGTTCCCAAACAGCACACAAGTCAGTACACTTTTTGTCAACAGCTTTAACTAACAGATAGCTGCTATCATGATGATGTTTCACTGTAGGCAGAAAATGAACAATATTATGGGGGTGGAGAAAAGAAAAAAAGAGGGAAAAGCAGTGGTTCTCAACCTGTGGGACAGGACCCCCAGGGGGGGTCCCCACATGATTTTGGGGCCATGGAATGTTTTGTGAGTTACATATTTAAATGCATTTGGTCATTTAGCTAACACTTTCATTCAAAGCAACTTACAAATTGTGTACAACAAGTCAGCAGGAGTGGTACATATCTAGCAGCCAAGGATAAGTAGTATTGTTTGTCAGTGTCAAGCTTGTACATACTGTAGTAGTATAGACATATTAGCATAGTTGGTAGTAGTATATACATGGTAGCATAATACTAGTAAAATGAAGTAAAAGTTACAATTCAGATATTGAAGAAGTGTGTTTTTGGTTGATAAAGTGGGCATGTTTCAGAAGATGCAGAGTTTAGGGATAAATAATACATAAAGATAGAATAGAAAAGAAAAAGACCATTACTGCATCAAAAGTAATCAACAAACTATACTATAAAAACTGATAAAACCAAATGGTCTCTTTCTTTTTTTTTGTAGAGGCTGCACCCAGCTAAACTTGCCTTCCTGGATTTTGTACATAATACAAGTTCATGTTAAAAGGATGACACAAAAAGCCAGACCGAGGGCTTGTTTCAGTTTTATAATAAACAATCAAACTGAGAATATTTTTTCCTGCCTATTTGTTTGGTGGAAACTTGATCACGAAGTAAAAAAAAAAAAAAGTAGTGCAGATGTAGCTAGCTATTTTTGCCATGTTCTTGTAGTGTAGCTTGCTACATTTCTCTGGGGATAGCTTCCATTGTAGTTGAGCTATATTTAATCGAGAGTAACTTGTAGTGTTGCTTGCTACATTTTCCAAGTAGCTTGCCCATCACTGGACGTAGACATATCAAATCAGAGATTGAGAATATATATATCTATAATACACAGTCTTTTTACATGGCTTTGTGTAAAGGACAGCTTCAAAGTTGTCATTCAGTCCACATAGTGGACTGCTCTATACGTTCACATTGTTTTAGATATCTACTGTATGTATTGTATTCAGTCGTTTGTTTGTTTTAAGATAGATAGTCAAGAAAAGGTTGCCAATGTCTTTAAATTTGCTGGGTTGTCCTGTGTTCTCATAGCGTATTATCTCCATGTGTAGCATATTAATGAGTTCTGTCAACCAGGTTTGGAAAGTGGTACTATTTCTTTGTTCCACAGCATTAAAATGCATTTCTTTGAAATTACCATGCCATACTCTATAGCAGTGTTAATTTTGGCAGCTATTTTCATTTTGGTTTTAGTCTTAACACATTGGCGACCGCTGGGACCGTCTAATATAGTGGTTGAGGACCAGCTTTTGTAAACAGACCGGTGTCTTTTTGTACAGCTAAATCTATACTTTATAGTATTGCTATCTGTCCATTCTCATTGTCAATTGAGTTCATAAACCGTCCCTTCAAAATGGCTTAAAGAAAAAAAAATGCATCAATAGGTTGTCATTTTATAGCGCTGTGAATATAAGCTTTATACCAGATTTGGGCTAGTATATTTTCTGGGAGGCTAGATAAATGGCTAATAGCTGCTAACGTTACATCCAACGGCATTTCCGTTTTACAGATGCTAAAGAAATAACTGAAACTGCATATGATCGAGACTGTCCCAAAGCATGTATGCATGAAAGGGGGGGGGGGGGGGGGGCGGGGGACGCTGTTTATTATTATTGATTAACAATAGCAGTGTTCGTCTAACTAGCCACATAGGCCGTTCGCCTGGTTGGCTATCAGAAGGGTGTCCGATGGGGCTGTAATTTACTTGAAGGGGATCTTACCATGGTCGGGCCTGATCCCCCCAAGCATTTCCCCGTTATCGATCGTCATCTGGTAGATTGATATGTCCATTGGCTGATGATAAAACCCCCTATTACATGGTGAAATCTGCGATCCGAAACGCAATCCAAGATACCAGGCTGTAGATCCACAATCATGCTACTGGAATATACATTGAAGGAAAGAAAACAAGTCTGCTTCAGGGCATACTGCAGTGGAGCGATGGCGCCCCTAAGAGGATCTGGCCGGTATTGCACACTCTCGAACTCACAGAATAGGGTAGATCTGCAGTGCCGGTCAGCGACGTTGAACGGGTTATTAAAATGGAATAAAAGCAATAACAACTTGCCACGGCTATATACGTGATTCTGTCCACAACGCATGGATTCGAAGCACGTATAAACTTGTGGTCGGCGGCAATGTGTTAAGGGCTCCCCACACGGCGGGCGATTTTAGCCAGGCGACCAACTTTTTTTGCGAGCCGACCGACAGAATTGTATCGCCTCCATTGTTATGAATGAGACAACCCACACGGCACGAGATTTTGAAGTGACGGTCGCGCCGCTATTTCTGTCGCTTGGCAAAAAAACGCTTCGATCCTATTTTTTTAGGCGACGGCAGCGGCGTCAGTAGAAGTACTACAGAAGTTATACTGGTGTATCATTTGTACACCATTAATTTATCAATACATTCATTGATCAATAACCTACGTATTATTACCATGCTACTTATGTTCATTATTATTAACAGGAACAATTTAAATAAATAACGTTAGTTGTTGAAGCTATAGTGGCCGCTTGTCATTAACTAATAAATGAACAATGCGCCACGATGCACCTACTAATGTTTTATAATCGGGTTGGGTAACAAAAGAAGTTGTGGGTGTTGACAGAGTTTAATGTCCAGGCTGCAGCTGATGTAGTTTATACGGTTTATTGTCCAAAGAAAATTATGGTTGAGAACAGAAGTTTGCGTCAGTGAACAAACATTCTCTCTCAGCAGGTGCATACTACTTGAAACAAGTAACCACACCCACCCCCAGCTAGACAGAGCGAAAGTTGGGGCACGCGCCTGTGACATGCAGGTGACAGGTCCGTTGTTGTGACAACGGGCCTGTCAGGCGCGTGTGCCCCACTGCCCCCCAACAAAACCCCCAAAGGGCGCGCAACTCCAGTGACATAACAACCTCAGCAGCAAACATACAGAACACATTATATAGCTTACATACATTATACATTACATACTAACCATGGATGAAGAAAAATGTATCACAGTTATTCAAAACTTCAAGGAACTGTACGATCCGAGCTGTCAACAATATAAAGACAATATTAAGAGAGATCAGGCGTGGAGATACATTTCATTAACGATGGGCTTCTCTGGTAAGTATACCTCAGTTAGCTAGCTAACTATAGTATCAGACACAGCTACCTAGTGGCGAATTATTTGCCCATATCTTCTTATGACTAATGTTTATATTTAATAGGCTATAGTACTCAAATGTAATCAATTAATGGATACTTTTATAATTATTAAATGTAAATGTCTAGTTTCTACACATCACAAACATTTATTTATTTGTATTACTTTTCAAGATTACTAGATCCTGAATATCAGTGCTTTAATCCAACCAATGTCCATCTAGTGGATATGAAAAAGAATACAAGGAACACAAATCAATATTCACATTTTCAATTTGCAGTTGATGAATGCCAAAATAAATGGAAGAACCTGAGAACAACAATGTTAGAAAAAGAAGATCAAATCTACCAAGTGAGCAACGGGGGAGAAAAGGTGGAAATACATGGAGATCATGGCCTTTCTTCTCCCCTACACCTAGGGCAAAGGGTATGTATGTGGTTAAAGAATTACACTTTAAAAACAGAGCCTAAATGATGATGTTGCCCTACTACAATACATTTTAATTGGACGCTAATTGTGAATGTGAAGCAAAATGGCACTTTATGTTTTTGACGTCACATGGGGTGTTATTGTGTCAAATTAAATATCCTCACTGAAAATCAAGTAAAACATTTTTCTATGTTTATAGTGGGGCGACACACTTGTCTGAGGACAATTTTATGTCTGGCCCTGCATGCCCCCTTGAGGAAGATGACGATGGGGAAGAGGAGGATGCAGCAGCTGTCCCGGCCACCCCTGCAAAGGTTCGGACACCAGCCGCTCTGACTGGCTGGGGCAAGAGGAAGAAGGCCAGGGAGAATTTGGACAACACCCTGATGAGCTTCATCACAGCTCCATCGACACCTGCAGCTCCCCCAACACAGAAGAGAGCTCTTTCTCCTCAGCCAAGTGCCTGTGATGGAGGCTCTAACCCCTCCATTGCAGGCAAAGGCACAAATTACCATAATCAAAATTCTGGAGGAACTTTGTGCTCTCCAGGAGCAGGGCAATGTAGCTTCAGCTGGCCCATCAGCCATGAGGCCAACACCACAGCAGTGGGAGCACGGGCAGAGGTATCTTACACCTTTTAATTACTGGGAGCAAAATCGATACATTGCACCTAACCCCTCCATGTACTGTCAGGATCTTGCCACCAATCTAGAGGTTTAATGTCTCAGCCAGTCTCTCTCTCCTCATGGTCCCCTGCCCTCCTCTGGTCCTCTGCCCTCCTCTGGTCAGTCACCCATGTTGGCCCAGGTCTTCACCCATGTTGGCCCATGCAAAATATACAATGTTTTTTAAAGTGTAATTATTTAACCACATACAAACCCTTTGCCCTGGGTATAGGGGAGAAGAAAAGCCATGATCTCTTTTTTTGCTCTTCTTTTTCTAACATACGTTGTTCTCAGATTACATTGCATTCATCAACTGCAAACTAAAATCTTATGATAATGATTGGTTAAATGTATGTTACATTTCTTGTTATTTTTAAATAAATGTGTTCCAAAGTCTGAAAATCATTTACTATGTGAAAATGTTAATTTCTAGTTTATACACATCAAACATTTATTTATTTGTATTACTTTTCAAGATTACTAGATCCTGAATATCAGTGCTTTAATCCAACCAATCCAAAAAAACGAAATCAAGGAAGACAATGGACCACAATGCAGTGACATTTTGTGTAATTACTTAAAGGACAAACATAAATACTCCCACTAGGGTAACAACAAAGAAACATTCATTCAAAGGCAGCTTGATCACAAAAAAGAAAAAGAAAACACTATACAAAATACACAATAATATACAAAACTATAGTAAATGTTCACTTCCTGCTGCAGTGAGGTAATCTACCTGTGTGCACGCAGTGGACAATGAGATGCAGACTTCTTCCTCAGTCAGCTGATAACCAAGGTAAGGTGTTGGTATCGTGACAACACTACAACATACACAAGTAGCTTGACAACCGATATCTTTTGTGTCTAGTAGGCATGGGCCAATGTGTGATTTTGGTGGTATGTCCTATTTGCACAGATGTATAATAAATAGTTTGTTAATAAACTCTGTTACTTGAAAAATGTTCACTGTGCTCCTAAATTTATTTAATTTAGGAGCACATGTACTCCCTGGGAAAAAGGTTAGCGTAGAGCCCTGTAGGCCTATATAGTAATAATAACACATAACGATATACTAAAAAGCTATTTAAAAATGTTTGGCTGCAGTGGTGGCCTGGATGGTAAAGGATATGGAAACCGGTTGGGTCTCTATTGAGCAAAACTCCATACCAGGAATATCAATATCCACCCTCCCATTTATGAGAGGAACACAGTTCAAAAAACACATAAAAGGTACCGTAGCTTTGTCAAGGGCTATGCCCATAGTAGGAAACATAGAGTTTCTCCCATCCATGTGGGATAACACATACAAAAGGTGGGCTGATAAGGGATTAATTACAATTGACAGACTATTTGATAGGAATACATTTAAATCTTTCTCACAACTACAAAACAGATTTTCTCTACCATCAAGTGACTTATACAGATATTTACAAATGAGAAATGATGTCACTAAACACACACAGATTGGGATACTATTAAGAAAGAACCAACCAATATAGAATTCCATTTTGAACGCCCGATATTGACAAGAAAACAAATATCCCTTATGTACCAAAATCTAAGGCTTGACATGTCTGATGACACTCTACATATTAGAGAAAAATGGGAACTAGAGATGAATACAATAGTGGAGGATGAGGACTGGCGATGGTCGGCCTACACCATTCTATCTTGCCATGCCACACTACCCTCTGGTGAGCAGAAATACTCCTGGTACTTCTCTCGCACAGTGTAGGCTTCCCGGGAGCACCTATTTCCACCGATGTTCCTGACTGAGACCATGTTGTCCTCACCGGCTCTTCTCTCATCCAGCCAAACCTGGCTTTACTGGGCCTCTGCAAGTAATTGTGCAGGATACAGAGGGTCAACACCAGGGTGCTCACCTTACCGGGAAGCAGATGTATCCTGCTGTAGAGAACCCTCCAGCGGGAGGCAAGAATGCCGAAGGCATTTTCAACAGAATTTCTTGCCCTTGAGAGACGGTAGTTAAAAATCCGCTTCTCGTGGGTGAGGTTTTTCCCGGGGCAAGGCCTCATGAGGTAGGTCTTCAGTGGGAATGCTGCATCTCATTTAGAGACACTTTATCATGCCAAGAATGGCCAATGGAGATCAGAAGAGACAAAGACGCTGGAGACGGCGGCAAGACAAAGAAGAAACACAGGGGGAAGAGGAGCGGGATCAGATTAAGACTAAGAAGATCTGCTTACCGTCCGGCTATTCCATCTATCTGCCTGGCGAATGCACGTTCGCTAGAGAGTAAGATGGATGATTTACGAGCGCGGGTCCGATTCCAGCGAGAGACAATATCCTGTGTTTCACGGAGACCTGGCTGAAACCAGTGACTCCCGATCACAGCATCTCTCCCTCCAACTCCTTCACCATCTTCAGAGCGGACCGTACAGAAGCCTCCGGGAAGAGCATCGGCGGGGGTCTCTGCCTTATGACCAACAACGGCTGGACTAGCCCCGGGGAGGTGAAGATACTCTCCCGTTCATGCTCTCCCGACATGGAACACCTCACGATCCAATGTCGCCCCTTCCATCTTCCACGCGAGTTCACTGCAGTGATCATGACTGCAGTGTACATTCCCCCCCAGGCGAGCGTCGGCAGGGCGCTAGCGGAACTACACAACCATCTGAACACACACCAGATCAAGCACCCAGACGCGGCCATGATTGTAGCCGGGGATTTCAATCAGGTGAATCTGAAAAAAGTCATGCCGTCTTTCTTTCAGCACATCGTCTGCTCCACAAGAGGAGGAAATACACTCGACCACTGTTACACCCCGTTCAGAGCCGGATACAAGGCTGTACCGGCCCCACCATTAGCGGGAGCGACGAACACGTCGGATCATGCCGCCATCTTGTTGGTCCCCGCTTACAAACAGAGATCACGTGACGCCGTCGTGTCACGTGAGGTAAAAAAATGGGACGACCAATCAGAGGCCACGCTTCAGGACGCACTAGATGTCGCCGACTGGGGAATGTTCGAGAGGAGCACCAGTGACGTCAGCGAGTTCACAGACACTGTGGTGTCCTACATAACAACACTGGCTGATAGTATTGTCCCCACAAAGAAGGCGAGGGTGTTCCCAAACCAGAAACCATGGGTTGACAGTACTATCAGAGCAGCCCTGAACTCTCGCACCACTGCTTATAACCTGGGCAGAGAGTCAGGAAACATGGAAGAGTACAAGACAACAGTCTACACTCTGCGCAAGGCTGTTAAACTTGCTAAGAGGACGTATGCCGACAGGATGGAGGCACAAATGGCACAGAATGACACAAGAGGCTTATGGCAGGGACTGAGGGCTATAACTGACTACAAAGTCAGCGCCCCCTCAATGGGGAGCGACGACGCCTCCCTTGCGGACCAGCTCAACACCTTCTATGCGCAGTTTGGTGCAAACAGTGGCACTGCTAGCTCAACGGCTAGTGAAGTCACTGGAGCGCCGGCTGTTGTGGAGGGGGGGGGGGGCATCCGCGGGGGGGCGGGGACGCTCTCTCATTGACGGTACACAGTGTGAGAAGAGCATTCATGCAGGTGAACACCAGGAAGGCGGCTGGCCCAGATGGAATAACAGGACGCATACTCAAGTCCTGTGCTAACCAGCTAGCCCCTGTGTTCACCACCATATTTAATCGATCCCTGAAGGAGTCAGTGGTCCCTGCCTGCTTCAAGATGTCTACCATTATCCCGGTACCAAATAAACCCTCCCCAGCAGGTCTCAATGACTACAGACCGGTGGCACTCACCTCTGTGGCCATGAAATGTTTAGAGAGGCTGGTCAAGGATCACATTTGTGCCTCCCTCCCCAGCGATATGGACCCTATGCAATTTGCATACAGGCCAAACAGGTCCACTGACGATGCGGTCTCCCAAGTACTGCACAGCACCCTCTCTCACCTGGACCGTCAGAAGGGGGGCTATGTGAGACTGTTGTTCATTGACTACAGCTCAGCGTTCAACACCATAGTCCCCACCAGACTGGTGGACAAGCTGATCGAGCTGGGTCTGAGCTCCGCTCTGAGCGCCTGGGTACTGGACTTTCTGAGTGAAAGACCCCAGGCGGTCAGGGTGGGGGGTCAGACCTCCAACACCATCACCCTGAGCATCGGGTCCCCCCAGGGCTGTGTTCTGAGCCCCCTGCTGTACTCACTATACACACACGACTGTGTGGCCAAGTTCAGCTCCAACTCCATAGTAAAGTTCGCAGACGACACGGTGGTGGTGGGGCTGATCTCGGACAACGACGAGAAGGCCTACCGGGAGGAGGTTGAGGTACTGGAACGCTGGTGCCAGGACAACAGCCTGCTCCTGAACATTGGTAAAACCAATGAGCTGATCGTGGATTATAGGAGAGGACAGCAGGAGACACACACACCACTGATGATTAACGGGGCTACCGTGGACAGGGTGAGCAGCTTTAAGTACCTGGGGGTCCACATCTCAGAGGATCTGACATGGTCAACACACATAGACACAGTAGTAAAGAAGGCGAAGCAGCGCCTCTACCACCTGAGACAGTTAAGGAAGTTCAGAGTAACGGGGAAGATACTCCAGTCCTTCTACTCAGGAGCTGTAGAGAGCATCTTGACCGGAAACATCACTGCCTGGTATGGAAACAGCACGGCACAGGACAAGAAGGCCCTACAGAGAGTGGTGCGCTCAGCCGAGCGTACCACGGGTATTGCACTACCTCCCCTGCAGGTTCTATACAACAAGAGGTGCAAATCCAGAACCTGCAGAATAATGAAAGACCCCCACCACCCCAATAACAGCCTGTTCCAGCTGCTGAGGTCAGGCAGACGCCTGCGAACCCCAGCTACTAGGACAGAGAGGCTTAGGCTCAGCTTCTTCCCCCAGGCCATCAGAGCCTTGAACAATGAACATTGAGTGCCACAGAACACTGAACTATCCACACACAAGCACACATGAGCACACACACGACACGCACAATGTGCATGCTCACACACTAGCAGCCACTTTAACACTTTAACATGAGCGGGCACACACTCATGCCGCACACACCCACACGTATGGCCAAAAGGAAAGGCCACTTTAAATTAGTATAACAACAGTAACAGTGTATTGCACTACCAAAGCTACCTAGCATGTCCTATATGCTCTGTAAATAACTATGTACAGATACCGAGATGTCACACCATGTTACCTGTTACCTGTTATTGCACAATGTTGTTTTTATTGGATTCTATTATATGTTGTACCACTGTATTGCACATCGTTGCGGGCAAGACCACCCGCATTTCATTGTATACTTGTATGCCGTGACAAATAAAACTCTTGACTTGACTTGACTTGATCTCCCACCATCGTAAAAGGCACCTTGTCGAGGTGTGCAGCATTTGGGAGTATGTCATCCTCTGGCACGTGGAGGGATTTTTCCTCCATCCCCCTTCCAAGTGCTGAGGTGGCATTAACTCCTCCATCGCTGACCCTTCCAAACTCTCCCACGTAGACAACTCGGAAGCGATAGTCGGCATCTACAAGAGCAAGCAGGACGAGGGAGAAGGTCTTCTTGTAGTTGAAATACAGACTCCCAGACTTGGGGGGTGCCTGAATGACGATGTGTTTGCCGTCTATCGCGCCGAGGCAGTTGGGGAAGTTCCACCTCTGCCCAAACCTTAGAGCAATGGCTCTTCAATCCTCCCCAGTCGGAGGAGGTATCTGGCTCCCCATTAGCCGCCTGTTGATGGCCTCGCAGGCAGGGGCGTAGCTGGGGGGGGGTAGCTTAGGATGATTCCAAGGGCCCAGCACTTACTAGACATCACTCAGGTGTATTATTGATGCTCTCATTGATACTATGTTTGTTTCTGAAGTGTGTGTGTGTGTGTGTGTGTGTGTGTGTGTGTGTGTGTGTGTGTGTGTGTGTGTGTGTGTGTGTGTGTGTGTGTGTGTGTGTGTGTGTGTGTGTGTGTGTGTGTGTGTGTGTGTGTGTGTGTGTGTGTGTGTGTGTGTGTGTGTGTGTGTGTGTGAGATATATATAGAGAAAGGGGGGGCTTTGGTAGACTATTGCATTGGTCCATTCATTGAAGATGAACGCAATGCGACATCCTTTACTAGGCTCACCCACCAACAGTGCAGGTGCTGAACTGCTGATCTGAATGTATAGGTAAAAACCATATTATGCGTTTTCATCAATAAAAAAATGGCCAAAAAAAATTCCGCTCGTGCGCTCGCATTCACTGGGGGCCTACAAATACATTCTTTCATGGGGCCCAGAATCTGGAGCTACACCCCTGCTCGCAGGTGTCCTCCACACAGGCTGCCACAGTTGACTGACTGTCCCATGCGGTAACTAAATGCCAGACTCACGAAAGAGTCACCTGTTCCAAGGACCCTGTAAAATAAAATGTGTCAGCAGGAAATGTGTTCTTTTTCATATATGATGTGATTCTTGTGTTCTTTTTTATATATGATGTGATTCTGTTCCTTTTTATATTTTGTGCACAATAAAATGTGTGTTTGTTGAACCCCACTATCGCCCAATGAGCCTCTGTACCTGGTACATGTAGTATGACTCACCTCAATGTTACAGCCAGCCTTTGCTTTGCCTCAATAGGCTGCCTGTAATTTGTGGTCTTCTTCTGTATATCTGGTCCAACCACACGCAGGAGAAGATCCATCTGCTCCGCAGACATCCGGAAGTATTTCCGGTGCCGCTCCTCGTCCAATTGCAGCTCTGCCACCAAATTGTGGAAATCACCCTGTTGCTGCCTTCTCTGGTTTAAGAAGTGCACCCAGACTCGCCTCCTACGGCGTCTGCGACGGAAATATAAAAGAAGGGCTGCAGCCTTCTTCTTATCACCTAAAATTGTGTCTGTGGAAAACAAACAATATCATTATTTAACTCAATTTGAGCGAACATTTTAAGTTATAACAATATTTGAATGTTAGTGAATTTAAATGCCCATACCTAGCTAGTTAAATATCACAACTTCATTGTACATGAGAATAATATAGTCCCCTTCGGATGTATATATCTTTTATTATCTCTTTTTCTTACAAAGTACTGTATATCTGTATGTCATAAATGTCATGAACTGCATCCTTAGTAGTTGTGTATTTAGCCGTATTGTATACCCATTCTGCAATCTGTTAATAACGTTTTCAATCAATCACATCATGGGGGGATATTAGCTAAGGTTTGATTTATTTATTTAAGATTGCAGAATAAATACAGTACACACAACTGCTAAGGGGATGCAGAGAGATAGAAAGTATTTTTTACATCAGGTCCCCATTTTCAATTCATCATGACATACACGACATACAGTACTGTTACATCCAGACATTTACTGTAGTTAGAGTATGGATAAATAGCTAACGTGAAATTAGGCTATCGATATACTAACGTTAGGTAACGTTAGCTAGCTAGCAAGCTATGAACAACCAGTACACCTAACATGAACGTTTTTACCTACTCTACTTTCGTTAACGTTAGCTAACATTATGAAAGCTATGATCTGTAATGTCAACTGGATAACGTTAGCTATTTATTCATCTATGCTAATATTGTCAGCTTATTTACTCACCCATTTTGATGTGTGTCTCTCCCGATCATTCAATACATTGTTGACAGTAGAATTTGACACCTCTTGAATTCTAAGCGCAATATCCGGCGAGAGATGTTTGAGAAGCCGTGACCACTTCCGGTAAAACGGTCGCCTCTGGTGTGGGGGGCCAAGCGATTGTCGTTGAGCGACAGACGATTGCATCGCCAGGCGACGTCGGTCGCCCGCCGTGTGCAGACCACTTTAGTCATGTGCTCCTTTTTCGTTTTCATCATATTTAGTCATCTTCATTTATTTTTTGTTTAGTCAGTTTTAGTCAACTAAATGTCTGAGCATTTTAGTCTTAGTCAGTTTTTGTCAACATTTTGTCTTGTTTGTTTTAGTCTAGATTTAGTTGACAAAAACGGATGACATTTTTGTCTATTTTTAATTAACCCATTCTCCGCCAATCACGTGTTAAGGCGGGTTTCTCCGCCATGCGTTGTCTGCAAATATTTCAATATTTCATATTTTCGTCATGGTATTCATATTTCACCCACGGAGTCTTGGCTGATGCTGTCTGAGCCAGCACAACTCTGCAACGCTTCAATACTGCCACCTGGTGGCCGATCGGCGAGTTGCCAAACCGGAAGTGCCCGTTGGAGCTCGGTCCGTCCCCTAATTTCGTCCGGCCACTCGTTTATCGTCCCGGGGCTCAATACAGACACCGTGGATATGGATCTTTGCCATAACTCAATAATCAACATGATTTGGACCTGTATTAGTAATATACAAACCGGAAATGGATCGCATCGATCAATATCACATAATTGGGATCTGTTTGCTCCACTCTCATCGCCCAACGCTACGAGGAGACTGACGTGAGTTTCAGCGTTTTTCTTTATCATTTTCGATCAATATATCACCCACACTACATAAATCATTTAACGTCGGTCATTGAATTATAAACGACCCCCCCCTCCGTTCACCCGCAGATGATCAGTCATGACATTTAGGACCATGTACAGTTGACATTTTTTATAGCATGGATCGGTATCAAACTGCATTTGATAATCTAATATATGCATTTATGCCTATATCTCACGTTCTATGAAATACTGCAGAAAACGATAAAAACATATTTATACTCTAGACGGTATTTTAGTATGAATGTGTGAATGAAAAAGTAAAACGTTCCTACATCCTGAACGATAGATAATTGATGTTGAATGGGCCATAGTAATGTCAATTTAGCAATACAATTTTAAAAGTTATAGCCCTGCAAAGAAGGTGAACAACTCCATAGACAAATGGCAGAGGATGGTTTAGGATGGTCAAAGTGGTGGCAGAGAATGGGTTAATGTACTAAAAAAAAAGTTATTATATAAATTATAAAACTTTTTTTTCTTTTTTTTACAGCTACTGTTTTATATATACTGTTGTTTAGTAATAACTAGAAAGTAATGGTATTTATTCGACAACAGGTGATTGTATAGATTAGTATTAGTATCATTAAATGACAACTATGCTCAACTATGCTTCACCCACGGAAAGGTTGTTGGCACATTGGTTTCACACAGACATTATACGTTGTTGCTCTTGCTTCCAGAAGGCTCCATTTAGGTTAGCTAGTAGCAGAGGCTCTGTTGTGATTGTTAATGCACAATAAATATTCAACATTCTCTTTTGAGACTCCGCCTCAGACGCTTATCATTTGGCACTAAAAGCCAGTGTTGGGCAAGTTACTTTTAAAAAGTAACTAGTTACAGTTACTAGTTACTTCTTCCAAAAAGTTACTAAATTACTTACTCAGTTACAAATTATTAAAGTAACTAGTTACTTCAGAAAGTAACTATTGCGTTACTTTCAAGATTTTTTTTTACATAAACAACATACACAAATCTAAACTATTTTAATGTTGCTGTGGGACAAAGTGAGACTAGCCTCCAATCAAATGCCATGTATGTAGATATTATAATTACTATGTTTATATAGTGGATCATACAAATACAAACACAATAGATGTTTTGGAACTTTTTTATTTAAATTTTTTTTATTTATCTTTTTTCCCCCTCCTTTTTCCTCCGATTTTCTCCCATCCCAATGTTAGTCGTTATGCCAATTCCCAATACCCTTCCTGGTCGCTGCGCACTTACCCCCCACAGTCGGTCTGGGAGAGTGGAGGCTATCACATGCTTCCTCCGACACACGTCTAGCCAATCAACCGCTTCTTTTCACATGGCAGCGCGGACTCTCACTGAGAGGGTGTAACGTGTGGAAGGATCACACACTACCCCCCTTAGATCCTATCCGCGCTGAGGAGGCGCCCCGACCGAACTGTAGGAGTCGCTGTTTACAACGACCCGGACCCACCCCTCCAGCTTTCCCACCCTCTAATACTGCCAATTGTATTAGTGTGAACGGCCAGCCAAGCTGGTGACAATGCCGGGAGCTGGATTCGAACAGGCGAATCCAGCGTATCCGGCGTTGGTGACGAACGCAATCTCCGCTACGCCACCTGACCGCCCTGTTTTGGAACTTTTGATATGTATTGCCCCTCAACAGGCCACAACTGGGCAACATAAAATTATGCTTGTTAAGCACTATACCAAAAACAAATAACAAATATATACTGATTGATTGAACATTTTAATTAACAGATTGCAGAATGGGTACAATACAGTACGGCTCAATACACACAATTGTTAAGGGGATGCAGATCAGAGAAAGACTTTCCTCTTGTTTACATCAAGGTCCCCCATTTTCAATTCATGACATACACAACATACAGATATAATAATCGAATCAAATCATCTAAACTAATCTAATCATGACATTTAAGACATGCATGACATACAGAGATATATATATATCTGCGCACCAGACTGTGCTATTAAACCAGGAAGTGCAGCACTATGTTGATAAGGCTGAGTGTCAGCAGTGGAGCCACTAGTCCACTACTGTAGTGCCCTGCGCTGCAACACAACAAGAGTAAACAAAAAACGCTCATGGACCCGCGGTCTCACGCGGAATGAGTCGCTTGTGTTGTTCGTTGGATTCGTTTTGGATTATTTGGGCTCAAAACGTACACTACATGGACCTGCAGTCTCACGCTGACTGAGTAGCTTGTGTTGTGGCTGTGTGTCAGACTCTGGAGGCACCGCCCACCTCTACCTCTGATTGGCTTACCATGACATTTTACTCAACCTCAGCCAATCGTCAGCATGTTTGTGCTTGGTTCGCGCACTGCCCACTAAACAAGGAAGAACATATTGCCTCTCAGCGCAGAGATCTGTCTGATGAAAGAAACAGGTTCATTCATAGTAACGCGCCGCATTTTTTTGCAGTAACGGTAACAGCGTTATTAAGATTGGAAGAGTAATCCGTTAGATTATGAAGTAGATTCTTTGAGAGTGGGGGCTGGTTTCAAGAAGAATTCAGACTGGAGATGGTTTTCAGAGGCAATGGCTCAGGTGATGAAAAAGGTGATTTAATGCAGCATACAAGCATAGGTTTCCACAGCACAGTAACAAAACGGCCATCCATGACCCAGCCTCGACTAGACTGAGTCCCTAACAATGGTCAAACCGGGTTCTTATATCTAAATTGTTGACCCCTATTCTCATCAAAAATGAGCTGCTCCAAATCACATGTATTACAAAGGTTTCTTTGATAAACCGGTTTTAACAACAATGGTCTTGTGATCAGGGGTGGGTCAGGGCCCCACCCTGGGTTTGTGTGTGTGTGTGTGTGTGTGTGTGTGTGTGTGTGTGTGTGTGTGTGTGTGTGTGTGTGTGTGTGTGTGTGTGTGTGTGTGTGTGTGTGTGTGTGTGTGTGTGTGTGTGTGTGTCTCTCGTTAATCAGGTATACAACAAAACAGGTTCCTGGGTGGGGGTGAGCTAGTGTGTGGGTGTGTGTGTGTGTGTGTGTCAATTCAATCAGGTTTGCAAGGTCAAGCCAAACCGTGGTCAACTTAGCCATTCTGAACAATGCTATAATAATGTTGAATAACCCATTAATCAAAAATACACGATAATATCAATTCTATTGACCATATGAACATAAATTGTTACTTCATTCCTCTGTTGTGGATCAATAGGATCCACACAAGCAGAATTATTTTTGTTTTAATGTCATATCCTAATTTGTATTTTTCCATATTGGTTACCGTTATTTTTAAGTTATTCCTATATTTAGCTTAACTCAATTAAACCATTAATATCTTTCAATGTATGTAACCTATCAATAGTAAGATAACATTTATATTCAGTTTTCCTAGAGTTTTTTTAAATGAAAATTAATATTAATCAGAAGAGTCATTTCTAAAATGCATAATAACAGAAATAATAATAATACAAAATAAACAGAAGGAACTACCAATCAAGTTAATAATACTAAGAATAATATCGGAAAAGATAATAAAGAAAAGAAATAAAGAAAGAATGTTAACAATAGAAATAATACAAGAAATAATAGTCCAAGAAATTAGTAAACGAATTATAGTCCATTTGTAAATTGAATTTGTAAAAATTTAAAATTAAAATTGGTGGTCGATCTTTGCCGTTGGTCTTCTTCACGATCTGGTCTTGCTGGTAATCTATCGTTCATTTTGTAGTGTTTGTAGTCCATCTGTCCATCTCCTCTCTTTAAGAGAAATATAGTATTTTGTTTCTCTTACATTGTGTTTCGCCATGCACGGCAATCAAGCATCGTCTCCTGGCACACAAAACGTCCTCCTCTCTTGGGGCAGGTGGGAGAAGTGCGGTGCCTCTGTCTGATGTCAGCCTGATGTTTGGTCGGGGCTCGGAATCCCGGTTGGATGACCGCAGGCCTCAGTCATGCCTCCCCCTGATTCCTCCGTCTGGCCAGTGCATTGGCCAGAGCTCTCAATCCGTGAGAGCTGGGCTTCCTCCCTGGTCCCTTGGTACCCGATGTGGCGATGTGGTACCCCATTGTTGGGCCCTGACCGGCACTTTGGAATGTCCGTGTCGAGTATATATATAAAAATTATAAAAAATATTTATATGGAATATGGCCTCTCAATGTCTTTGCACTCTGACAGGTGTGTCGTCAGAATCCAATGTAGTGAAGCCCTCGTTTTCGGTCTGTGTCCTCCTCTCTTTCTCCCGACAGCTGTCGGTCAGGTGTCTCCTCTCTGCCATGCCCTCGATCTCCACCGTCGTTCTCCGCCGATGGTCTTTCTGGCTGAGGGCTGCTCCCAATGACAGCCTCTTTGCTGTCATCCGTCGTCTGGTGCAGTGTGCCACCCTGGGACCACCTCCTGCAGTGTGCCACCCTGGGACCACGTGGGCGATCGTGCCAATTGTTGCAGGATCACCAGGTCGTCTCGGCCCACAGAGTTTCTGATGCGATGTGGTATATAGCTCCACCTCTCTTATCACTGGCTCCACCTCTCTTGACACGCTTTTGTCATCCCCTGTTGGCGTGTTGGGTCATTGAACCTCTGTGCATGGTTGCCTGGGAGGATCGCATTCTCTCTGCTCTGTGTAGTTTCCTTGTGGACAGATAATTTGTAGAGACTCCTTGGCCATGTTAGTTGTTCCCTAATCTATCTATTCTCACTCTATTTTCATAAAAACAATACTTAACTAACTATAGTACAGCTAATTTCATATTCTGATTCAACCTTGTGTGTGTGCGCTTTTTTTGTTTTGTTTTTCCTTTCTTAAATATTCAGTTTTATAATTTCACTTTTTATTCCAGATTGTTTCTCTTCTCCACCAACATACGGTCTGATAATTCAGCCCTGTTTAACTATTTCTTTTGCTAATTAATCTATATTTTTAGTTATTTCTCCATACATTTAAAATCATTTTTCTGTTGTCCATTTGCTTATAGAATAGTTTCTGATTCAACGTTCTTATTTCCTACTTATTGTTTCTAAAATTAATTGTACCCGTCTTCAACAATATATGGTCCATCTGTTTTTTTTTTATGACTTATACTTTATTGCATATTTTTTCTTTTTGCACACAGTACTTCAGGACAATACAATGAATGACATATTTTGCATCAGCATGGGTCAGTCCTGAAGGACAACATAGACACCTGGACCCCTAACGTCTAGGTTACACTGATACCCCCCATATGGGGGGGAAGACAGAAAAAAAATAAAAATAAAAAATAAAGACATTAGAATAAGTAAACCTAAACAAACGAAAAATTCTACCATAACAAAAAATAAATAAAAAATAAAAAATAGAAAGATAAATTAGACTAAGCCGAGAATATAATGGGAAGTAGTACCAAAACAGAAAGGAAACACCAAACGAAAAAATAAATCTACATTAAAACATAGAGCCATTCTTGTCTACCTAAACATGGTGCATTTGTCAGGTATTCTATACTCATGTGTATCGTCGCTGTCTTGGACAAGTGTGCCCCTCCTCCTTTTATAGTAAGTGAAATTGCAAATATTTCCCCCATTTGCTAATATATTTGTCTCCTTTCTCTCCTAAACTAAAAGATATTTTCTCATAGGCAGCTACCCTACCCAGTTCTCCACTCCACTCTCGGAATGACGGGCCTTCTGGTGCCTTCCAGCCTCTCATTATGATCTGTTTGCCTATCATTATACTAGTCTGTATCCAATCAGCTAGGGGCTTTGCGATATGGCTAAGACTGCAGGGATCCCCCAGGATATATAAACCAGAACAGAAATCATACTCCGTCCCTGTGACCTCTGTGATGTAGTCATGTATGTTACTCCAGAAGTCTCCGATTTTCGGACATGACCAGAGTGCATGGACTAGGTCCCCCTCCCCTGTGTGACATTTCCAGCAATCTGGGTTCTCTTTCAGGCCCAGTCTATACATTTTAGAGGGGGTCCAATAAATGCGGTGGAAGATCTTGAATTGTATTAGCCTTGTTCTAATATCCCTGGACACCTGTTTGGGGATCCCCGAGATTATATCCCAGTCCTCTTGCTCAAATGTGACCCCTAGATCCTTTTCCCAGACTATTTTGAGAGCAGAGGATATCCCACTGCCCTCCCTGTCGATAAACATGGAATAGTAGACCGAGGCCTCATGTCCCAACCCAGAAATAGCCAAAATCTTTTTCAGCAGGTCTGTACCCTGGGGGAGGGTCTGTGGCGAGCCAAATGTGCCTATGAGAAGATGCCTCAATTGTAAATATCTCCAAAATTGATTGTTGGCCAGCTGATATTGTTGAATCAGTTTTTCAAAAGATTTTAATGCATCGTCTTCATAGAGGTCCCCCAGGGTGAGGATGCCTTTGTCTATCCATTCCTTCCACATAAAGGGGGATCTGCATATACACAATTTTGGGTTGGCCCATAAGCCTGCTGACAGGCTTAAATGGGGGTTGATATGAAAGATGCGAGACACCTTCTTCCATACGGCCTGTATGTGAGAGATAATAGGGTGAGTTCGGGCAGTTGGTGGTAATTTAGCTGTAATATACGACAGTGGGGGCAGCCGTGTGTATACCGACTGCTCCATTATGTACCATGGAGGCGCTCTCTCAGGGGGCAGGGCCCACTGTGTCATATGTCTGAAACTGTAAGCATAATGATATAGTAATAATTTGGGGAGACCCAGGCCACCTCTGTCCACAGGCTGTTGTAGTTTACCAATACGCATCCTGGGTCTTTTACCGTTCCACAGGAATGTGTTGCATATTCTATCAAATTGTTTAAAATACTTGCTAGGTATTGCTATCGGCAGTGACTGGAGGAGGTAGTTTACTCTGGGAATGCAGTTCATCTTAAGAACATTAACCTTGCCCCATAGTGACAAACACACGTGGGCGATCGTGCCAATTGTTGCAGGATCACCAGGTCGTCTCGGCCCACAGAGTTTCTGATGCGATGTGGTATATAGCTCCACCTCTCTTATCACTGGCTCCACCTCTCTTGACACGCTTTTGTCATCCCCTGTTGGCGTGTTGGGTCATTGAACCTCTGTGCATGGTTGCCTGGGAGGATCGCATTCTCTCTGCTCTGTGTAGTTTCCTTGTGGACAGATAATTTGTAGAGACTCCTTGGCCATGTTAGTTGTTCCCTAATCTATCTATTCTCACTCTATTTTCATAAAAACAATACTTAACTAACTATAGTACAGCTAATTTCATATTCTGATTCAACCTTGTGTGTGTGCGCTTTTTTTGTTTTGTTTTTCCTTTCTTAAATATTCAGTTTTATAATAATGGAATATAAACTTTTTATTCCAGATTGTTTCTCTTCTCCACCAACATACGGTCTGATAATTCAGCCCTGTTTAACTATTTCTTTTGCTAATTAATCTATATTTTTTGTTATTTCTCCATACATTTAAAATCATTTTTCTGTTGTCCATTTGCTTATAGAATAGTTTCTGATTCAACGTTCTTATTTCCTACTTATTGTTTCTAAAATTAATTGTACCCGTCTTCAACAATATATGGTCCATCTGTTAACACACTCATCCTGGACGCTGACTCCCACTGTCGTGTTATTTTATTCTGATTAGTATATTCTAGTGACAGTTTGATTACCTCAGCTCAGTTGCACAGACTTCGCCTATTTACTAATTCTATGTTATTTTGAATTGTATACTATGTCTATTGTGCTTTTTATTTAAGGTAGTTTATATTTCCTAATACCTTGTCTTAATTTTCTATTATTTCACTTGCGTTGTACTTACCTCTCTTGTCCTGTGCACTCTTTCCATCAGCTCCCACCAGGCAAACGGGGTGGGCGACAAATATCCTTGATTTGTTTTATTCCATTAACTTGTCTTATATGTTCACTTTGTTTTTATATCAACTCTCACTGTCATGTTTCTATTCTTATGTGTGTCAAATCTCAAGTTCAAGTTCAAGTTCAAGTTTCAAGTTTCTTTAATAGTTGTCATACAGAAGTACAGAATACTTTTATACAAAATGCTTCTTACTGTTGCTTACTGAGACTGTGCAAGACAAGATAAGTATGAAATAAAATAACATAGTAAAATTAGAAGTAAAAAAAATGAGGTCACAGTTTAGACATATGTACAATGTTCGATGCAGAATAGACGTAGTTACCATACAATATACAATACTGTGCAGTGTACTAATATACAATACTATATAGTGCAAGGCAGAAATGGAGAAATGGGACGAGGTGCAATTTAGGTACAATTCACAGTAGGTGTACGAGTTGTAGTGCAAATCCTTTATCAATAAATATAAAGTGTAAGTGTGTTTGTGTGATCTAAAGTGTGGAGAGTGGGTGCTGCAGTGTGTTGTTTGTTTGAGTGAGTGTGTGCGTGTGGGTGTGTGTGCTGTGTGCATTTGATGGTTGTTGCATAGTGATTATTGTTCGTTTAGCAGCCTGATGGCCTGGGGATAGAAGCTTCTTCTGAGTCTTTCTGTGCTCGCCTTAAGACTCCGGTATCGCTTGCCTGACCGCAGCAGTTCAAAGAGGCAGTTGTTCGGGTGGCTCGAGTCCTTAATAATTCTCTTAGCCTTCCCCTTGCACCGCTTGTTGTAAATGTTCTGGAGGGTGGGAAGCCCCCCTCCAATTGTGCGTTCGGCTGAACGTGTCACTCTTTGTAGTCTGCTACGGTCTTGTGCAGTGCTATTCCCAAACCAGGAGGTGATGTTGCCGGTCAGGATGCTCTCTATTGTACATGAGTAGAAGTTCCTAAGGATCTTCTGACTGACTTGGAACTTCCTTAGGCGCCTGAGGAAGTAGAGGCGTTGTCGTGCCTTCTTCACAACACTGTCAATGTGTGTGGTCCATGTCAAGTCCTCGGATATGTGGGCTCCGAGGTACTTGAAACTGTTCACTCTCTCAACCGGTGCCCCGTCGATGCTGAGGGGGCTGTAGTCCTTGACCCCCGACCTCCTGAAGTCCACAATCATCTCTTTTGTTTTGCTGACGTTCAGGGAGAGGCAGTTCTCCTGACACCACTGTGACAGGTTCTCTACCTCTTCCAGGTAGGCCCTTTCGTCGTTGGCAGAGATCAGGCTCACCACTACTGTGTCATCAGCAAATTTGATGATGGTGTTGTTGTTCCGCTGTGCTACGCAGTCATGTGTGTACAGGGAGTAGAGGAGGGGGCTCAGAACACAGCCCTGGGGGGCCCCTATGTTGAGCGTGATGGATGAGGAGGTGCAGTTGCCGGCTCTTACCACCTGGGGTCTGCCCGTCAGGAAGTCCAAGACCCACTGGCAGAGGTCATAGTTCAAGCCCAGGTCCCTGAGCTTGGCTATGAGTTTGGAGGGGACTATGGTATTGAATGCTGAGCTGTAGTCGATGAACAGCATTCTCACATAGTTCCCCTGCCTCTTGTCCAGGTGTGATGCGGTTGTGTGCAGCACATGGGCTATGGCGTCCTCCGTGGACCTGTTGGGGCGATATGCAAATTGCAGAGGGTCCAGGTTGATGGGGAGGGAGGAACAGATGTAGCCCTTCACTAGCTTCTCAAAGCACTTCATGGCTATGGAGGTGAGGGCTACAGGGCGGTAGTCGTTGAGGCAAGCGGGCGTAGATTTTTTGGGTACAGGGATGATGGTGGACTTCTTCAGACAGGTGGGGATGACAGCCTGTTCCAAGGACAGGTTGAAGATGTCAGTGAATACCGGGGCCAGTTGGTCGGCACAGACTTTTAGGACGCGGCCGGGGATGCCGTCCGGTCCTGCTGCCTTCCTGATATTCACTTTTTTAAAGATCCGTCTCACCTCATGCTCTGTTACCCTGAACACTGAGTCTCCATCAGCAGACCCCCCCCCCCCCCCCCCATTGCCGTGGTTTGTAGGCTGGTGTTGTTATTCACAGCCTCAAACCTCGCATAGAAGGAATTGAGATCATTTGCTAAGGTGGCCTTACTCTCTGTTTGTTGTGTATTTCTTTTTCTCTCCTGCCATTAAACATTTTTCAGTCAATATGATTATAGTTAGCCAGTTTGGGTTAACCTAATTGCAGAACGGCTTTTTGCTTTTTACATCCCACAAGATCTTTGAATTTTTATTCACTTTGTCTTGTGCATTATTAGTCCAGAGATATGAGTCTGGAGATGTCACTATTCGGTGTTGATAGTGTCCTCAATGCCTATTACAATTTCTGTGTTTCACTCTCTTCACCTCCCCTTCTCTGTGTTCACTCTTTCAGTGAGTCTTTGCTCACAGTGATTTTTACGGCTCCTGTAATCATGAATGTGTCTGCCTTAGGTTGCCGCTGGTTTTTCTCCGTGCAGTCTTACCCGTCTTTGGCTATATAATGAATTAATTCATTATCATTCTTCCATACTTGCCTGTTTTCAGCGTACCCGTTGGGACAGCGTCGCTTGTTGAGGGGAGGCATATTTGCGCGCTGCCATTGCTGATTTAATGGCCTGCTTTGTCATTGTCTGAGTTGAGATTTCTCAACATTTTCCTTTTTGCTCCAGAAGTGTGATGTAGTCGCTAAGTAGGCTTCTCCTATTTCCTTTTCAAATTACTGTTCAGATTGTTTCTCAGAGACTTCCTTTGTAATTAGGCAGAAGAAGAAAAAAATGTTACTCCTAATTTGTGTGTGGTGTATATGTACGTGTGTATGTATTAATGTTTTTATATTGTTTCTAATATAGTTCTTGTCTCTCTTACACAAGCCTTCAGTTAGGTGACCTTGTTGTTGGCTTCTTCTCATTTACTGGCTTCTTCAAGGTTAAAATGATTTAGCATAAAATATTTGGACTACTTCTGCATTTCTTCTGTGTCTATTAGTTGTCATAATTTTGACAGGTTGTAAGCATCCTGATTAATCAACCGTCCATTTTGATATCCTCGCTTTGACTCTGTCTAGTTCAGAGTCCACATGACCACAAAAGCCATTGCGGTGACAATTTTCCTCTCCCATCTGTGCAGCTTGGCCAGGCTGTACAGGTGGGAGACATCAAAAACGGTCCACTGTACCATCCTCTCTTAAGTTTTCCTTACTGCCACAGCAAGAGTTGATCAGAAACACTGTAGCAAAAAGGAAAATCCATGATTGGTAGTTTGCACAACAGGCTACTACCTTACACAAGTATCTATATTTCCCTACTGGGAATATTTGATTTTATCTTAATATTCAGTAAAACATTTTAAATGTCCGGGGTCTACACCTGGTTAACTTCAAGTCGATGTCACAACCACTTACCAACTTATCAACCCATTACCCCCATTTTTTGTTGAATACTATAATCCACTAAACAAATCAAGAACCAGCTTAATTAGCACAGTGGGATAAACAATCATATATTATAACATCAAAATAAAAATATTTAAAACTCCAATAGCACTTCCACACCATTCATGTCATGTATACACTTCTGTTGCCAGACTTAAAATATGAATATACAGTATTATATTACTTAAAAGAAAGCCAGAATTTCTTATGTTATAATGTGAAATAAACATTTCCAATAATCTAAAATAATACACTTAAGGAAGGTATACAATGTCACCAAATTAATGCATAGCAGTTATTTAACTATAAAATTACATATAGATAGTTTGCATGGTCAATCCTGCAACAAGTTCCTACTGTGAACACATTATACTGACCTAAACTATTGTTTACTATATGCAAAACAATCTTTTTCTAAATGAATTATATTTCTGATGAGCCCAGAAATTGGAATTTTTTGCATATTATCTTCATTGACATACAATGTAAACCAAACATATCTACTTCACATAAACACATAATCAGTATATAAACAAGTATATATTCAGCACAGCATTATTGAACACATCATAAAACATTTCATCTGACATATAGTTTTCCTTAAAGTAATTTCTCCTCTCTTCTGTCAAGCCTGTAGTCGCATAAGTAAGTGTTCACACCTCCCATAGGAGCAGTTATTTTCAATATATGTAAATTAGTTACCCTCTCAACTCAGTCGCCACTTGTGTGATTGTTTTCTATCTCTTCTGTATTATAATATTGCAATCAACACTTATGTGTCTATCTATCTATCTATTTATAATGCCATCTATTTGTAAGTGACAATCTCTGTACAGTAATCTACTGTTTTAAACTGAATGCCATAATTTGGTGTTGACTCACAACGTCAGGATATGAGAGTCTGTTGAACTCAGCAGAAACTATATAGACCCTCTCTTATGTCTGCTATCCTAAATGTATAACTATGTTTAGTCTTGTATTTGTCTGATTCTATTTTCTGTAAATGCATTTCCATTTGCTAATGGACGAGATGTAACGCATTTGTTACTTTCTCAGATTCAGATTCAGATTCAGATTCCTTTATTGAGCCATTTGTGTAAAACACATTGGTAATTGTTGAGGGGGGGGGGGCTGAGGCATTGATCAGCCTGGCGGCTGAGGGGAAGAAGCTCAGTCTGTGTCGAGCTTTCACAGCCTTTGGGATCCTCAGCCTTCTCCCAGAGGGGAGCAGGGTGAAGAGGCTGTGACCGGGGTGGGATGGGTCGGCCATGATCTTCCTCGCCCTCTTCAGCGCCCTGGAGTCGTGCAGAGACCTGAGGGAGGGCAGGGGACAGCCGATCACCCTCTCCGCGGAGCAAATCACTCGCTGCAGCTTGGCAAGATCTTTTGCC
Organism: Notolepis coatsorum; assembly: GCF_963971535.1. Taxonomy (NCBI): domain Eukaryota; kingdom Metazoa; phylum Chordata; class Actinopteri; order Aulopiformes; family Paralepididae; genus Notolepis; species Notolepis coatsorum. The sequence continues at coordinate 112,712,679 of NC_140165.1, forward strand.
GCTGCAGCGGGGAACCAGGAGATGATGGAGTGGGTGAGGATGGACTCAATGATGGCCGTGTAGAATTGGGCCATCATGGTCCTCGGCAGTTTATATTTCTTCAACTGCCGGAGGAAGAACATCCTCCCATGGGCCTTCTTGAGCAGGCCCGTGATGTTGAGCTCCCACTTCCAATCCCGGGAGATGGTCATGCCGAGGAATGAGTGCCTCCCAGTATGATGGGAGGGGGCAGGGCTGCTTTCTTCCTGAAGTCCAGTTTCTGTGTCTTGTATTGCCTTTAAAGAGAACAACCAGAATATAGAATCCCATAAATGTTATCATTTACACAACAACACAGTCAAACAACAAGAGCATACATTATCTAAACCATCAATAAAAACAAATAGAATATATTCAATTGGTTCTGGTTCCTATCCAAATGCCACTCACTTATACTTTACAAAATCACGCGTTTCCAATGGTAGCTCTGATTGTTAAATGTACTGATGAAGTGAAGGGGAGTACACTTTTATGTATCTTGTGTTTTATAAATATAAATATGGGTGTTATGTGTATGTATGTATTTAATGTATGTATTTAATACGTAAATGTACTTCTATCAAGCTGATTTGTTAGCCTACAGTATATGCACAAAGTCAAACGTACTGATTATAGTATATCTAAAATGTTCTAATGCAGTGTATTATGATGACACTATTTCCCTTCTATCTTAATAACTATGTGTAGCATAGGCAGCGTATTTACCTTATAAAATCAAGCCATTGTATTGGATTAAAAATGACTTGTTGTGATTTGTTACCACCTTGTAGTGAAAAACGAAATTTCCTCAATGATTTTGAGCAGCATTTTCAGTGTGGCGGGCTCTCTAGCAACTCTTGTAATTAACTGCCGTCTCTACACATTGTTCTCACATACACACAACAAATTGCAATTTAGTCCTTCACTCTATTTCACACACATAGAACTCCTATTCGGTCCGCCCACATTTATACATATAATCATTGTCTTTTCACAAAGAAGTGTATCTATTTCTGAAGTGGCTAATCCTTCATAAATTTCCATTTAGCCACTGGAGTTAGTTGCAGATTTGGCCGACGCGCATTCATCATAAAGCACTCAGAGATGATGTAAGTAGATTGACATTTATTAAACATAAACTCCGGTTGACTTTGCTAAACTAAATAAAATAATATCGAACAGGATCTTGACAAAGTAAATGATATAATTGGTCTGGCTTGATGCGGTCGAAAAACTATTGCACACCAAACGCCGCTGTCTAACTCAGCTGTCAGACAGTTCATTCACTGATTTGAAGCCTCCCCAAGGGGGGGGGGGGGGGGGGGGGGGGGCATCTATGAGTGGATCTATGCCGCGCCCCCACAGTCATCAACAGATAAGTGTCCAGGTAATATCTATTTCAAGATTAATTCAAATCATACAGGTAAATACAATTTCATATCAATTATTAATATAATCCATAAATCAAAATATATATAATGTTACACGTTTCCCATTAAACTCACATTGGGTCAATATGGCTCCAACATGCCGGCCCCTAATTGGAGACGCTATAGCAAAAACAATTATAGTTATCAATAACATTAAATGGAGCCAGAGTGCACACGTAAAAATATAAACATGAAATACCAGAAAGCAATTAATTACATTAGTAATGTTCAATACAGTCATTATCTTTTCTAATTTCATAATGTTCAAAATGTATTCCCCCCCAGTCCCAAAATCCATACCAGTCCATCTTCATCATGCCCCAACTTAACCACCACCCACCACCCACCACCCACAAAGTCCCAGTGGCATAAGTGTTCTTGATGGTATGACAACCACGATACGCCAGCCATTGGATAGGGCAAAGTCCCATGGGAGTAGATGTGGTGTAGGATAGAACAGTTCATCTGTGTAAAGAAGTGCGAGAGGGTAGTGTGTGTGCAGTGGCATGGGCAAAGTGGGCAGGGGGCAGGGGAAATTTAACATTTTCAGCTCAATCATCGGCTTCCAGCAGCAAGCAGAGCTTATCGATGGGCCTTTGGAGTGTGTTTGTCTTGGTTCGAACTAACACACTCCTAACATGCCCTTTAGAGTCCGGCAAGGTCTTGACCACACGGGCTAGGGGCCATGAATTCCTTGGTGCAGTTTCGTCTACTATGACGACTACATCATTGACATTGAAGTTCTTTCTTGTCTTGAACCACTTTTGTCTTTGTTGCATGAGTGCTAAATATTCTTTGGTCCACCTTCTCCAGAATAGGTCTGCAAGGTATTGCACCTGTTTCCATCTCCTTCTGGCATAGAGTTCATCTTTACGAAAGAGCCCAGGTGGCAAGAGGGGTTTGGTTTTTAACTGTAGCAGGTGGTTTGGCGTTAAGGGCTCTAGATCATTTGGATCCGTTGATACAGTCGTGATGGGTCTATCATTGAGGATGGATTCGACCTCACATAGAGCCGTCTGTAGCACATCATCATCCATCGTTTGCTGCTTTAGGACTGAGAAGAGTACCTTTTTCACCAGCCTGATCAGTCTTTCCCACACTCCTCCAAAGTGGGCTCCGGAAAGCGGATTGAATAACCACCTGACTTGATTGGTCAGGAGTGCATCCTGAATTCTTTGGTGATTTAGCTGAATCAAAGCAGCTTCCAGTTCTTTCTGAGCACTCACAAAGTTGGTACCACGATCTGTTCGAATGGTCAGTACCGATCCTCTCCGACATAAAAATCGCCGTATGGCGTTGATGCAGGAGTCTGTGTCCAAAGTGCTTGCCACTTCCAGGTGAACTGCTCGACTGACGAGGCAAGTAAATATTACTCCCCATCGTTTCACATGTGCTCGACCTCTCTTAACTTCTATGGGTCCGAAATAATCGATGCCCACGTGAGTGAAGGGTGGGAGATCCGGAGCAACACGATCCTCTGGCAAGTCAGCCATCTTTTGCTCTCCAACTCTTGCTTGTATGCGTCTGCAAAATACACATGATTTTATGATCTTTCTTGCTGAAGAGTTTGCAGATGGTAGCCAGAATTTCTGACCGAGCCTGGAGAGCATGTGGTTTCGTCCAGAGTGCCCAACCTGCTGGTGGATATCCTGCAAGATCAATTTGGATACATGAGAGTCTCTGGGCAGTATGATTGGGTTTTTCAAACTCACTGGCATAGCCGTTTTACTTAGCCGCCCTCCAATCCTTAGGATGCCTTCATCCATGATCGGATCCAATTTGCGTATGGAGCTGTCCGCTTTGACTAGTTTGTCCTTTTTCAGAAGAGTGAGTTCTGAATCAAAGTAGCGCTCTTGTTCATAGCGGATGATTGACTTCTCTGCTTCATACAAGTCCTCCACAGATAAGCCTTGTTGCTCGTCTTTAAGTTTGAAGGAGCGGGTCACACGGACCTTGGCCTTCTGACTTTGAAGCAGTAAGAGTTTTTTAAGTTTCAGCCACCAGCCCACAGCTCTTTGAAGTTTCTTCCATGAAGAGTAGTATTCAATTAGCTTGCTAGTAGCGCTGTTGTCCATGTTCAAGCAATTTACAGTGATGTCCTTTTTTACCTCTGGGTCACTTGGGGGGATGTGGCCAAGATCCTCAGGAAATTCAGGCCATTCCGCTTTCTCCTTTGACAGGAAGTCGGGGCCATACAACCATCTGGTAGAATTCAGAAATGATTCCATGTGCAATCCACGTGAGGCGTCGTCTGCCGGATTGTCCTTGGAACATACATGTCTCCATTGATTTTTGTGAGACAGGTTGTGGATCACTGCAATCCTATTTGCAACGTACGTGTGGAATCGTTTTGTTTGGTTGAAAATGTATTTCAGTACCGATGTACTGTCTGTCCAGAATGTAGAATTCTCCAGTTCCATATGTAGCTCCCGTTGTAACATTCTGTCTGCTTTCACAACAAGCGTTGCAGCTGCAAGCTCAAGCCTTGGAATGGTGATTTGTTTTAGTGGAGTTACTCTGGCTTTGCCAAATACAAAGGTAACATGGACATCTCCCATGTTATTTGTGAGTCTGAGGTAGCTTGCTGCCCCAATTCCTGACTCACTCGCGTCACAGAAGTGATGCAGCTCAGCAGTCCTTACAAGACCAAAATGTTCAGGCCTTAAGCATCTGTCTACCTCGAATCTGCTGAGTTGATCTAGCTCTGTAATCCATCTTTGCCAGGGCTTTGATAGTTCCTCAGGAATGATGTCATCCCATCCACACTTTCCAATGCAAAGCTTCTGTAGAATCTGCTTGGCTTTGAGGATAAGGGGAGAAAGGAAACCCAGAGGATCGTATATGGAACTGACTATGGAGAGAATGGTTCGTCTAGTAGGAGCTCTGTTTTTGACAGAAACCATGAAGTTGAAAGTGTCTCTGTGGATGTTCCATTGGATACCTAGTACCCTTTCCAGCGGTGGCTTTTCTCTATCCAAGTCAAGTTGTTGCACTAGCTTGGCTCTGTGACTTTCAGGAACTGTTGTCAGTACTTCCTGGCTGTTGCTCACCCATTTGGTTAGGGTAAAGCCCCCTAGGGTGCATACTTCCCTAAGGTCCTTTATTAGTTTGATTGCTTGCCTTGGGGAGTCCACAGACTTGAGGCAATCATCTACATAGAAGCCATGCTTGATTGTATCAAGTACCTCCATGCCGTATTTCTCTGAGTTGTCATTTCTGGTTTGCTGCAAGGCAAAGTTGGCGATACTTGGCGATGACACCGCCCCAAAGAGATGAACACTCATGCGGTACACTTCCAGCGGCTTAGTAACATCTCCTTCTGGCCACCATAAGAATCTCAGGAAGTCTCTGTGCTCTTCATGTACTTGTACTTGGTAGTACATGGATTCAATGTCTGCCATTATTGCAATTTGTTCCTTGCGGAACCTAAGCAGCACGCCTAGAAGCGGGTTAGCCAAATCTGGACCTTGGAGAAGTTCTGTATTGAGAGATCGGCCTTCGTACGACGAGGAACAGTCAAAGACAACTCTGAGTTTTTTCTTCCGTTTGTGGTAAACCCCGTGATGAGGTATATACCACACATGGCCGTCGTGCCTTTGGAGCTGCTTTTGCGGCACCTTTTCTGCATGCCCTTTAGCCAGTACCTTCTCCATAAAGGCCTTGTACTCTGCAGCATAAGCAGAATCTCTTTTGAACCTTTTGGCTAGGTTCACTGTGCGTTGCGCTGCCATTCGATAGTTGTCAGGCAGGACAACATCCTTGTCTCGAAAAGGCAAAGGTAAGTTGTAGTGACCGTCTTTAAAAACAACAGAATTTGTTGCCAGGTCCATGAACCTCCTGTCCTCACATGACATCTCCCTTTTTTCTTCATGCTCCTTTTCAGGGAAGTCCTGGTTGTACTGCTTGATCAGCATATCCTTCAGATCTTCCATTGAGGTGCGATTAACTGACACTGACTTCGTTCCAGATTCCTCCATAGCAGAACAAGAGTTGAGCGGGCCATTGACCACCCATCCTAGCTGTGTCTTGACTGCATACGGACCGTTTCCTTGACTTTTATTATTTGCCAGGGTTCCATGGCTTTCGGAACGTCCATTCCTATTAGGATTTCAATGTCAGCCTCGATCTCATTTAATTGGATTCCACTGAGATAAGGCCAACTCTTCAGATCAGACTGGGTGAGTAGGTTTTCCTTCGAAACAGGAATCTTTGCTTGGGTGTATACTTTAGGCAAGTCAATCCATGCATCACCCTCTAAATTGCCTACCTCAAGTCCTTTGAGCTCATAGCTCTTGACAGGTCTTTCCTGTCCCATTGTTCGTAGAAGAATTTGGGTCCTGCGTCCTTTGGCCTTCAGCCGATTCATGAGGTTTTCGGTGCAAAATGTAGCTGAGCTTCCTGGGTCAAGAAAAGCATAGGTTAAAATAGTCTTGTTGCCTTTAGCTACTTTTACCTGAACCGGCACAATTGCTAGTGCGCATTCCTTACCGGCCCCTGTTCCTTGATCTGCTGAGACTAATGCACTGTTGATTCTTGTTCCATTAGAATCTGTGGGAATCAGGTGTTGTGCAGTTTCCTGCTTTGAGCCTTTGCCATCAATATGCAGCAATGTTGGATGTGTTCTCTGACATATCTGGCAATCTAGTTTCCTTTTGCACTCTTTGCTCATGTGACCCTTCTTTAAGCATCCAAAGCAGTGGCCATTCCTTTTTAGATGTTCCACTTTCTTCTCATGTGGCTCCGATTTAAACCGCAAACAATCCAATATTGCATGTTTGCCTTTGCAGAGACTGCATAGGGCCGGAATAGCAACCTGAGTGCTTATGTGTTGCTGTACTTTGGCCGTTTGTTGTTTGGTACTGCACTCTTCAGCTGCTGCTGCTACCGTGGTAACAAAGCTACTGCCCCTTTTCTGTGCTCTCAAGTCGAATGTTTTGCTCTTTGAGATTAAGCTTTTAATCGGAGTTGGGTCTTTAATGTCTCCAAACACAGGGTGCAGTAAGATATTAGCCTGTGCTTCCATAAATTCCACCAGATGTATGAATCGAGCTCTTACGTTTGTTTTTTGAAACTTTTCATAAGCTTTAGTCCGCCATCGTTCTCGGAGCTTGTATGGGAGCTTGGATACTATCAGCCTTAAATTGGATGTGACATCCAGTTCATCCATGTACTCCAAGTCTTGCATAGCATTGCAACATCCCCTCAGGTATAAGGCATATGAATGGAGTGATTTTCCATCATCTGCTTTAACAGCGGTCCAATTCAGTGCTTTATCCAGGTAAGCATTTGCGATCTTCATCTCGTCACCAAAATGTATCTTTAATTGTCGCATAGCCTCTGGATATCCTTTTTTCCCATTCATGTGCATGCAGCTGCTCACTATGGCTCTGGCTGGACCTGATGTGAATTGTTCAAGAAAGTAGAGCCTATCCTGGAAACAACTAGTCTTGTCCTCAATTGCATGTTTAAAAGCCAGCATGAAAGACTGGTAAAATAGCAGATTTCCGTCAAACACTGGGACCTCTCTTTTGGGAAGTAGGGAGAGATTTTGCTGTCTGATCATTAAATCAGCTATTTCATTTTGTTTTTGTACCATTGCACTGAGATCTCCATGAGAGACATTACTGACATCATGCTCTTCCAGCTGTGGAATCGATGCATTTGTGGCTCCATGAGAACTACTGCTGATGTGTTCCACTGCCCTCTGCAGTGGGGTCTTAGGTATTGCAGTCAGTTGAATGAATTCCAATGAAGTGTCAGTATTAATTGTAGATTCCACCTTTTGTGCAGGTTCCACAGTTCCATCATCATAATATTGATTCATAGCATCCATCTGTGATCCAGGCTCATCATTGCTTAGAAGGACTTTAATCCTGGCATCTGCTGCTGCAATTTGTGCGTCCAGCTCAATTTTTTCCATTTTTGATTTGATCATTGTTTCTTCCATTGCTGCCTTTGATTTGATCTTTGTTTCTTCCACTGCTGCCTTTGATTTGATCTTTGTTTCTTCCATTGCTGCCTTTGATTTGATCGTCGCTTCTTCCATTTTTAAAGTATGTATGTCCTTTAAAGCAGCAGACCTGGCCTGCAGTGATGCCTTTTCAGCGGCTGCCAGTTTAGCTGCAGAAGATACCTTAGAGGATACTCTAGATGATTTAGAATATTTTGATGTTTTGGTTTTTGAAGATTTAGATGAGTGGGAGGTTCTGGCTGTTGATGATGCTTTTACAAAGGAGACGCTGTCCTGTGGACAAACATTGGCTTGGTGATGTTGTTCAATGCGCCATGCTTGAACTTCCTTTAAAAAGTTTGTGAAATTCATATTTTTGGGTTCATACCACTCCACTTGATCTTTCACCTTTCCTTCATCTGATAGCAGCTGTTGCACCTGCTGATGTACCTGGTCAAATTCATCAACAACTTGGTTAAACGCTTCCACATGTATATTGACAGACTCCACATTTCCACCGTCTACAAGCAGTGTTTTAGTTTCATTTAATCTCCTTGTGCATGCTGCAAGTTTGGCTTTGCGAGTTGCAATCAGAGTCTTTAGGAGAGCCTCTGCTTCCTCTGCGGTTGCAGGTGGGCTGATAGACATGATTCTAACTTTGACACTTGGCACTTTTTATACACAAATTGTTTATCCACAAGTTGCCATCATAGCCTTTGACGTCATTTTAAATAATAGCCTGTCCATTGGCTCCTTAATCCTCTTCTATACGTGTTGCATTTATTATGCGCCGTTTTGCATGATTCCATTCAAACACATAATTGTTCCATAGCGCGAATATGCGCTTCCAACAATGGACTTCAGCGTTGTCAACAGAGTTGTAATTGACGCACGGACGTTGCCTTTAAATACATATTATGCGCCGTTCTGCATGATTCCATTCAAACACATAATTGTTCCATAGCGCGAATATGCGCTTCCAACAATGGACTTCAGCGTTGGCTGTTATGAACTGCGTTGCACTTGTATACACAGACGTTTGCCTTAAATACTTATTATGCGCCGTTACAGGTTTCCATTCAAACCCACAATTATGTGGTCTTTAGCGCCCAAATGCGCTTCCAGTTATGGAATTCACAGTTGTGAAATGCGTTGCATAACAGTGGTTGGCTTCGCCATACGTGAAGTAAAGCACAATCAAATTCATTCATAAATCCATTGTTTGGGTTTGTTTACTACTCACGACCGCCCTTCATGTGATAGTGGTCGCGTCATCCTCCTTTCCACATCAAACAAGCAGCGAGCCTTCATTCATAACCGAGGTTCCATCCAGTAGCTGGTCGCGTCCTGGGTCCAAGTTTCCTCGTTTATCTTGAAGTCCAGCTCGCCCGTCTTTGCTTGAGTTTTTCGACTATGAAGTGGCTAATCCTTCATAAATTTCCATTTAGCCACTGGAGTTAGTTGCAGATTTGGCCGACGCGCATTCATCATAAAGCACTCAGAGATGATGTAAGTAGATTGACATTTATTAAAGATAAACTCCGGTTGACTTTGCTAAACTAAATAAAATAATATCGAACATGATCTTGACAAAGTAAATGATATAATTGGTCTGGCTTGATGCGGTCGAAAAACTATTGCACACCAAACGCCGCTGTCTAACTCAGCTGTCAGACAGTTCATTCACTGATTTGAAGCCTCCCCAAGGGGGGGGGGGGGGTGCATCTATGGGTGGATCTATGCCGCGCCCCCACAGTCATCAACAGATAAGTGTCCAGGTAATATCTATTTCAAGATTAATTCAAATCATACAGGTAAATACAATTTCATATCAATTATTAATATAATCCATAAATCAAAATATATATAATGTTACACGTTTCCCATTAAACTCACATTGGGTCAATATGGCTCCAACAATTTCTAATCAAAGCTTCAGTTTTGCAACTGAAGTCCGTTAGTAAAACCTCTCCCCCATTTGCCAAATGAGAAACGTTCCGCTTCCCTGTAATGTGTTTCGTTTGATCCAATGAGAAATAATTTTGTTAATCCCTGTAATATAATAGCTTCCTTAATCCAGTCAATCTGAAGTAAATTTTATTAACTACAGCCACCCCTTTTAAATGGTATGTGTATCTATTCCCCATACAATATATTTTACACTTATTGCTATGTAATTTATTATACCCCATTTCTAATTATTTTGCAAACATATATTCAATTGAGTAATGCTATTTGAATCAGCCTTGGTCTTAGTGACATTCCAAGACAAATGAACTGTATTAGTTTCTTTCTTTCATTCATATAGTAATGATATGCCATCAAAAACACATACTCTCCTCAACTACACATCTCCCGCCCACCCCGGAAGTGAACTGGAAGTTTAGCGTTTTATCAATGAAAATAACTAGTATATTGTAAGCGAAAACCGTGCGTTTTTAAATGTAAACAATCGTTCTTCACATACTTCGACAGACAAACATATTTCCTCATTCATTTCAACATTCACAAAACATTCGTCCAACATTATGCGAACATATTTGTCTTCCCTGCTAAGCAAACCAGTACAGCACGTCAATGCTACTAGTCACTTTTGTCAATGAACCCTGTTCTCCCGTGGGAACTGTTCTGCTGACGTCATCCACTCATTCTGTGCATGTGCTGATTTACCATTCGATCGTTTGGACCAATGAGAATTCACGTTACTACCAGTCGCGCAGCACATAGCCAATGATAAGTGTCGTAATTCAAACACATTCTCCGTTGTCCGCGATACCGGAAGTAGTTTTTAGAAGTATCATGACTTCGTTTTAAAGACGTTTCCTAACGTGAATCTTCATGATAACATCATTATCCTAACGTGAATCGATATCAACCTAACGTTTTCATTCATTCGTTTCCTAAGCTATATCATAAAGTGCCATTTTACACTTCCTTATTTACAGAACGGACGTCTTTATTCTGCAAAATAAGTATTACAATACATGGATCCATGTTTTTCCTATTTTCTTATAATAACGTTACCTGTTAATCCTAGCGTGGATCCATCTTGGTCCACTTCTTAAAAGCACAGATCCACAGAGCTTGAAAATGCGTCTTATCAGACTTTGTCCACTTCTTAACAACATGGGGTCTAGTCAATCAGACTTTGTTACCTGTTAATTCTAGCGTGGATTCATCCAATTACCGTCAACGTCATTGTTTCTGGGCCTCTTAATATATTTTCTTATAATAACTTGTCTTCGTTACCTGTTAATTCTAGCGTGGATCCATCTGGGTCCACTTCTTAACAGCACGGATCTAGCCAATTTAATCTATATCTAAACTTTTGATTAAATTATTATTATTTATATTAATCAGAGTATTCAGTAACCATAACTTTGAGAACCCCCAAAACAGGCAAAAAGTTCCCATATATATGTGTCACCTGGCAGCGCTAATGACCACAACTCGGCCCGCCCCCTTCTCGTCTAGACGTTATAGAGTTTTTTTTTTATTTTTTTGGTGTGGTTTTTTTTTCCTTCATATTATTATAAATAGAATGTATAATTATATGTTTACTATAAAAACGAACAGTTAGAATATCTAAAATAGTGTCAATCCTGTGTTTAAAAATAGGTTGTTCACAGACTTTATTTCAATGAAACAGGGGCGTAATTACTGTATTTGCATCTGAATCAAACCTAGGCGGCAGCCCGCAGAGATTTACATTGTGGGTGTGTTAGAGAGACGCACTGGCTGTCTGTTTACACTTTCAATGGGATTATCATCACGTTGGAGCAGCTGCACTCTGGATCAGAAAGAGATGAATGCATCGGATCTAATGAACGAGTACATGAACTTTGTTAAACCAGTTGATTCAGTCTCGGCTCACCGGTGAAAACACTGCGCTATTCAACGGAATAAACTATGAGATCGGTCGAGATGCGTCTGCATGGGTAAGTTTAAGAATGTTTGTTTACAGTAGCATCCAACTCCTTACAATTCCGCATCTTTGATAAAACTACACCAAGTTTTTCTGCCGACCACAAGTCCAACCATGTCACGTTTATTGTGTTATTACGACGAGCCCATGCTACATTAACGTTAGCTTTAGCTAGCTAGCCACACAGCCATGTAAGTTAAAGTTGCTAACGTTATATTGATAGCTATTGTTTCAGATAGCAAGGTGGAGAGCTACATAACATTAGGTTGTGGTGGCTAGGAGGGATATGAGGACTGTGTGTATGTGTAGCTAGGAGGGATATGAGGACTGTGTGTTTGTAGCTAGGAGGGATATGAGGACTGTGTGTATGTGTAGCTATAGGAGGGATATGAGGTATGTGTGTGTGTGTAGCTAGGAGGGATATGATAACTGTGTGTATGTGTAGCTAGGAGGGATATGATAACTGTGTGTATGTGTAGCTAGGAGTGATATGATAACTGTGTGTATGTGTAGCTAGGAGGGATATGAGGTCTGTGTGTATGTGTAGCTAGGAGGGGTATGAGGGCTGTGTGTATGTGTAGCTAGGAGTTATATAATAACTGTGTGTATGTGTAGCTAGGAGTGATATGATAACTGTGTGTATGTGTAGCTAGGAGGGATATGAGGACTGTGTGTATGTGTAGCTAGGAGGGATATGAGGTATGTGTGTACGTGTAGCTAGGAGTGATATGATAACTGTGTGTATGTGTAGCTAGGAGTGATATGATAACTGTGTGTATGTGTAGCTAGGAGTGATATGATAACTGTGTGTATGTGTAGCTAGGAGTGATATGATAACTGTGTGTATGTGTAGCTAGGAGTGATATGATAACTGTGTGTATGTGTAGCTAGGAGTGATATGATAACTGTGTGTATGTGTAGCTAGGAGGGATATGAGGACTGTGTGTATGTGTAGCTAGGAGGGATATGAGGTATGTGTGTACGTGTAGCTAGGAGTGATATGATAACTGTGTGTATGTGTAGCTAGGAGTGATATGATAACTGTGTGTATGTGTAGCTAGGAGTGATATGATAACTGTATGTGTAGCTAGGAGTGATATGATAACTGTATGTATGTGTAACTAGGAGGGATATGAGGACTGTGTGTATGTGTAACTAGGAGGGATATGAGGACTGTGTGTACGTGTAACTAGGAGGGATATGAGGACTGTGTGTATGTGTAGCTAGGAGGGATATGAGGGCTGTGTGTATGTGTAGCTATAGGAGGGATATGATGTATGTGTGTATGTGTAGCTAGGAGTTATATAATAACTGTGTGTATGTGTAGCTAGGAGTGATATGATAACTGTGTGTATGTGTAGCTAGGAGGGATATGAGGACTGTGTGTATGTGTAGCTAGGAGGGATATGAGGTATGTGTGTATGTGTAGCTAGGAGTGATATGATAACTGTGTGTATGTGTAGCTAGGAGTGATATGATAACTGTGTATGTGTAGCTAGGAGTGATATGATAACTGTATGTGTAGCTAGGAGTGATATGATAACTGTGTGTATGTGTAGCTAGGAGGGGTATGAGGTCTGTGTGTATGTGTAGCTATAGGAGGGATATGAGGACTGTATGTATGTGTAACTAGGAGAGATATGAGGACTGTGTGTACGTGTAACTAGGAGGGATATGAGGACTGGGTGTATGTGTAACTAGAAGGGATATGAGGACTGTGTGTATGTGTAACTGTGACACTGACATCCATCACTTCAATCATACATTATTTTATTATTTATGCATCAGAGAATGGCCCATGCCACTGAGTGAGGACTTTGTTGCTTTTTCTCGTTGTGACATAGATTTAACAATAATTCTGCTTGACTGAGTCCAGCTAGTTTAAGATGCTGCATCCCCTTAACAAAGACGAAAGACTTTCTCTGGTCTGCATCCCCTTAACAATTGTATGTATTGAGCTGTACTGTACTGTACCCATTCTGCAATCTGTTAATAACATTTTCAATCAACCCCCTCAAGACCCAACACACACACAGAGATACAGTTACAGTGCTGAGATTATAAACTTGTTGTTATTACACACACACACACATGGACCCTGCATCCATACACTCTGTAGAAATTGACTTTTATTTTATCTTCTTAAAATTGTTTATTTTTTATTGTGATGTTACCTACTAAGATAAGATGATCCTTTATTAATCCCCTTGGGGAAATTCTGGTGTCAAAGCAGCATGGGGGGAGACAGGGGTCCTGAGGAGAGAGAACTCTCATGGCAGCACTTAATTATGTTAATGCTATGCAGGAGATGGGCGTTGCTGGGGGGGGTTTGTTGACGCCCCAGCTCACTTTGTCTGAAGTGTGAAAAGTGGCCTTCCTTTGAGAGGGCTTTCACCCCCTTAAGTATTCTAGGCAGGGGCGTAGCTGGGGGGGGTAGCTTAGGATGATTCCAAGGGCCCAGCACTGAGGGGGGGCCCCCAACATTTTTTTTTTTTTTTTTTTTATACAAGACATCACTCAGGTGTATTATTGATGCTCTCATTGATACTATGTTTGTTTCTGAAGTGTGTGTGTGTGTGTGTGTGTGTGTGTGTGTGTGTGTGTGTGTGTGTGTGTGTGTGTGTGTGTGTGTGTGTGTGTGTGTGTGTGTGTGTGTGTGTGTGTGTGTGTGTGTGTGTGTGTGTGTGTGTGTGTGTGTGTGTGTGTGTGTGTGTGTGTGTGAGAGATATATAGAGAGAGAGGGGGGGCTTTGGTAGACTATTGCATTGGTCCATTCATTGAAGATGAACGCAATGCGACATCCTTTACTAGGCTCACCCACCAACAGTGCAGGTGCTGAACTGCTGATCCGAATGTATAGGTAAAAACCATATTATGCGTTTTCATCAATAAAAAAATGGCAAAATAAAATGTCTGCTCGCGCGCTTACGTGCGCTCGCATTCACCGGGGGCCTACTAATACATTCTTTCATGGGGCCCAGAATCTGGAGCTACACCCCTGATTCTAGGACACAACCAGGTTTACAAGTTATAATTGAGCACATCGTGTTAAAAAAATTCTCAGATTTCAACATATGACACATCATTTGAAAGCTTAGATTCTGTACTTTAGCAATCTGGAATAATCTGAAAAATCAAAATGTAGAGATCTGGCACAAAGCGCTGTGAGGTGTCACATATATAAACATATATTCCTAATGAATTATGCCAATAGCTCTTTAATTAAACAACTCATCGTCCCCAACGTCGAGTTGGCGCATTTCCTCCTCTGGCACTATTTCAATGTTATTTCCCTCGTTTTCATAGTAAGATCTATATTAACTTCGTATACTAGTCATACGGCTGACACACCAATTATAATTATTATTTTTGTTTTATTTTTTAACATCGCACATCTGCGGCCCACTCCAATTGTAATTATTTAGACTTTGTTTTATTTTTTAACATCGCACATCTGCGGCCCACTCCAATTGCAATTAACCTAATATATACTATTTGCTTACTATTTTGGCCAAACGCCTAAAACGAGATAACTTTAAAGATAGACTTTTACTGTGCTTTTTCAACTCATTCTGTCTGCTTTAAAATACACCAACTTTTTTCCTCTGTTTTTTCTTTCTTGAAATCACCACATTTCCTCCATTTTCTGATTTTCCCTGATTCACGCCAACATTTCCTGTTTAACATAATTTCTTCACTTACCCTCTCAAGTTTGTGAAGAAAAAAGTTAACCAGGATCTGCTTTTTGCATCCCTGGAATTTCGGCACCATTGTGAAGTAGATTCTTTGAGAGTGGGCGCTGGTTTCAAGAAGAATTCAGACTGGAGATGGTTTTCAGAGGCAATGGCTCAGGTGATGAAAAGGGTGATTTAATGCAGCATATAAGCATAGGTTTCCACAGCACAGTAACAAAACGTCCATCCATGACCCAGCCTCGACTAGACTGAGTCCCTTACAATGGTCAAACCGGGTTCTTATATCTAAATTGTTGACCCCTATTCTCATAAAAAATTAGCTGCTCCAAATAACATGTATTACAAAGGTTTCTTTGATAAACCGGTTTTAACAACAATGGTCTTGTGATCAGGGGTGGGTCAGGGCCCCACCCTGGGTTTCTGTGTGTGTGTGTGTGTGTGTGTGTGTGTGTGTGTGTGTGTGTGTGTGAGTGTGTGTGTGTGTGTGTGTGTGTGTGTGTGTGTGTGTGTGTGTGTGTGTGTGTGTGTGTGTGTGTGTGTGTGTGTGTGTGTGTGTGTGTGTGTGTGTGTGTGTGTGTGTGTGTGTGTGTGTGTGTGTGTGTGTGTGTGTGTGTGTGTGTGTGTGTGTGTGTGTGTGTGTGTGTGTCTGTCTCTCGTTAATCAGGTATACAACAAAACGGGTTCCTGGGTGGGGGTGAGCTAGTGTGTGGGTGTGTGTGTGTCAATTCAATCAGGTTTGCAAGGTCAAGCCAAACCGTGGTCAACTTAGCCATTCAGAACAATGCTATAATAATGTTGAATAACCCATTAATCAAAAATACACGATAATATCAATTCTATTAATCATAAATTGTTACTTCAATTACTCGTTACTGAAAAAACAGAGAATGGCCCATGCCACTGAGTGAGGACTTTGTTGCTTTTTCTCGTTGTGACATAGATTTAACAATAATTCTGCTTGACTGAGTCCAGCTAGTTTAAGATGCTGCATCCCCTTAACAAAGACGAAAGACTTTCTCTGGTCTGCATCCCCTTAACAATTGTATGTATTGAGCTGTACTGTACTGTACCCATTCTGCAATCTGTTAATAACATTTTCAATCAACCCCCTCAAGACCCAACACACACACAGAGATACAGTTACAGTGCTGAGATTATAAACTTGTTGTTATTACACACACACACACATGGACCCTGCATCCATACACTCTGTAGAAATTGACTTTTATTTTATCTTCTTAAAATTGTTTATTTTTTATTGTGATGTTACCTACTAAGATAAGATGATCCTTTATTAATCCCCTTGGGGAAATTCTGGTGTCAAAGCAGCATGGGGGGAGACAGGGGTCCTGAGGAGAGAGAACTCTCATGGCAGCACTTAATTATGTTAATGCTATGCAGGAGATGGGCGTTGCTGGGGGGGGTTTGTTGACGCCCCAGCTCACTTTGTCTGAAGTGTGAAAAGTGGCCTTCCTTTGAGAGGGCTTTCACCCCCTTAAGTATTCTAGGCAGGGGCGTAGCTGGGGGGTAGCTTAGGATGATTCCAAGGGCCCAGCACTGAGGGGGGGCCCCCAACATTTTTTTTTTTTTTTTTTTTTATACAAGACATCACTCAGGTGTATTATTGATGCTCTCATTGATACTATGTTTGTTTCTGAAGTGTGTGTGTGTGTGTGTGTGTGTGTGTGTGTGTGTGTGTGTGTGTGTGTGTGTGTGTGTGTGTGTGTGTGTGTGTGTGTGTGTGTGTGTGTGTGTGTGTGTGTGTGTGTGTGTGTGTGTGTGTGTGTGTGTGTGTGTGTGTGTGTGTGAGAGATATATAGAGAGAGAGGGGGGGCTTTGGTAGACTATTGCATTGGTCCATTCATTGAAGATGAACGCAATGCGACATCCTTTACTAGGCTCACCCACCAACAGTGCAGGTGCTGAACTGCTGATCCGAATGTATAGGTAAAAACCATATTATGCGTTTTCATCAATAAAAAAATGGCAAAATAAAATGTCTGCTCGCGCGCTTACGTGCGCTCGCATTCACCGGGGGCCTACTAATACATTCTTTCATGGGGCCCAGAATCTGGAGCTACACCCCTGATTCTAGGACACAACCAGGTTTACAAGTTATAATTGAGCACATCGTGTTAAAAAAATTCTCAGATTTCAACATATGACACATCATTTGAAAGCTTAGATTCTGTACTTTAGCAATCTGGAATAATCTGAAAAATCAAAATGTAGAGATCTGGCACAAAGCGCTGTGAGGTGTCACATATATAAACATATATTCCTAATGAATTATGCCAATAGCTCTTTAATTAAACAACTCATCGTCCCCAACGTCGAGTTGGCGCATTTCCTCCTCTGGCACTATTTCAATGTTATTTCCCTCGTTTTCATAGTAAGATCTATATTAACTTCGTATACTAGTCATACGGCTGACACACCAATTATAATTATTATTTTTGTTTTATTTTTTAACATCGCACATCTGCGGCCCACTCCAATTGTAATTATTTAGACTTTGTTTTATTTTTTAACATCGCACATCTGCGGCCCACTCCAATTGCAATTAACCTAATATATACTATTTGCTTACTATTTTGGCCAAACGCCTAAAACGAGATAACTTTAAAGATAGACTTTTACTGTGCTTTTTCAACTCATTCTGTCTGCTTTAAAATACACCAACTTTTTTCCTCTGTTTTTTCTTTCTTGAAATCACCACATTTCCTCCATTTTCTGATTTTCCCTGATTCACGCCAACATTTCCTGTTTAACATAATTTCTTCACTTACCCTCTCAAGTTTGTGAAGAAAAAAGTTAACCAGGATCTGCTTTTTGCATCCCTGGAATTTCGGCACCATTGTGAAGTAGATTCTTTGAGAGTGGGCGCTGGTTTCAAGAAGAATTCAGACTGGAGATGGTTTTCAGAGGCAATGGCTCAGGTGATGAAAAGGGTGATTTAATGCAGCATATAAGCATAGGTTTCCACAGCACAGTAACAAAACGTCCATCCATGACCCAGCCTCGACTAGACTGAGTCCCTTACAATGGTCAAACCGGGTTCTTATATCTAAATTGTTGACCCCTATTCTCATAAAAAATTAGCTGCTCCAAATAACATGTATTACAAAGGTTTCTTTGATAAACCGGTTTTAACAACAATGGTCTTGTGATCAGGGGTGGGTCAGGGCCCCACCCACCCTGGGTTTCTGTGTGTGTGTGTGTGTGTGTGTGTGTGTGTGTGTGTGTGTGTGTGTGTGTGTGTGTGTGTGTGTGTGTGTGTGTGTGTGTGTGTGTGTGTGTGTGTGTGTGTGTGTGTGTGTGTGTGCGTGTGTGTGTGTGTGTGTGTGTGTGTGTGTGTGTGTGTGTGTGTGTGTGTGTGTGTGTGTGTGTGTGTGTGTGTGTGTGTGTGTGTGTGTGTGTGTGTGTCTGTCTCTCGTTAATCAGGTATACAACAAAACGGGTTCCTGGGTGGGGGTGAGCTAGTGTGTGGGTGTGTGTGTGTCAATTCAATCAGGTTTGCAAGGTCAAGCCAAACCGTGGTCAACTTAGCCATTCAGAACAATGCTATAATAATGTTGAATAACCCATTAATCAAAAATACACGATAATATCAATTCTATTAATCATAAATTGTTACTTCAATTACTCGTTACTGAAAAAACGAACGCCGTTACTTATAGCGCCGTTATTCCCATCACTGCTAAAAGCTAAACATTGTCACCGGTATGGCTGTCCGCAACATGTGATTAATTGTGTGCGAGAGGTCGATAAGTTAGCCACATTAGCGTGAGCTAGGTTAGCCACTAGTTAACGCGAGCTAGATGGAAATACAAACAATGTAACGTTACTGGTGAAAAAGTGATTTACCTTGGATTACTACTTTGCCAACTTGCTGTACTTTGCTTGCAGGTCTGTAGCTGGATTATGAATAGTCCCAACTTTAGCCAAGGTAACGACGTTAAGCTAAAACTAGCTTTTCAAATAGCTCTTCAGCTAATGCTAATAACAGAGCTCCCCGTCACACTGCTCTGTCGGGACGATGGCATTAAGAAAAGTTATAATTATTTTGTCTCGTCTTGTTTTAGTCAACAATATCAACATACATGAAGAGAAATGTCCTCCTGGTTTTTGTAAATTACATGTTTGTGTCCTCAGTTGTGGTCAACGATATTTAATAAACTATTTAGTCTCGTTAGCGTCACATGGTCTTCAATAATGTGACGTCACGTCTCGTTGTCGTCATGAAAAAAACCTTTGTTGACGAACATCTTTCGTCATCATTTTAGTTGACAAAATTAACACTGCTGTATAGTCTGTATCTCAGAGTAATTGAGTGTTGTCATATTATGTGACCAGCCAAAAATAGCCACTATTGGGTCTGGCGGAAAGTCATTGGTGTAAATGTTTGAGTAGCATTGGAACACCTCACACTCAAAAAACTGGGATTGGGGTTAATTAATATTTATTAAATAATTATTAGTAACTTATACATAATAAAAAAGACTATGTGCCGTATGCAATAAAATTGGGCTGAATTCAACCAATTTGAACAATTTATTAATTGCATTTTACACAATTTTAGTTGAATAAAATTAGCTGTGATACATTGAGTCGAATTTAATTATATTTTATCAGCAATGTCAGAGATGCAGAAAATTGATAGATTTTACTCATTAGGAGGTCCTTGGTTTTAATCACCTGGCACTTTCGCCCAACTAATCGGACCTTATTTTGACACCACGTGGATGATGCGGCCAATCACATGCAAGGATCATGATATTGCCATTAAATCCAAAGACAGCGAGTGTGGTACATGCACACGGACCCAGGTGAGTAATAATTACGAGTACATTTAATCTGTTGCCTGTATTCAAGTTAATGCAGTACCACTATGTTTTTATTCATGTAACATGCTGTTAAAAGTAGCCTATTAAGTTTTACATTTCAGGAGAGAATTTCTTTCCGACTGTTGTAGGAGAGTGCATGCAATTCCGACTCCCCCTTCACTATCTTATCTTGGTTCGCTAATGCGTCTACATGGCTTGCATGCTTGCTATAGCTAGCCTATACTAGCCAACCAGTTCTTGCTAAAAAGACGCTCGCCTGACATCGTCATGTAACTCGAGAACCGAGGCACGGAATTGGTAGAGTGAGCATTAGAACAGCAAAAAATAGATCTTTCGAACAGTATTTATATGTTGGGCGAAAAATGCAACCAGAGCCTCTAGACGCTCGCAAAGTGCCGCGACTTGTGTGTGTGTTCAGTGCACGGGCCCGACACGGTAACCCACCTGTTAAGATTAAAACGTGGCAACAGCCAGGCACCATGCTGTCGGCTCGCATGCTAGCTAGCTAGCCTATATTAGCCAACCAGTTCTTGCTAACTAGTTATCGTGCTAGCTAAGCTGTAACGTTATCAGCCACAACACGGTTTAATTTCCCTATTTTCTTTTTGTGAACATGCAAATATTTCTTGTAGAAGTGGCACAATCTTCCATTTACTTGGGTATGTAAATTAATTACTTTTTTCCTTATCTTAGTCTTGGACTATGAGGTGGAACTGTAAGATCTGCAAATCATTGTCTACTACAAGGAGGAATCTACTGAAGCAACACGCAACATTCGGTAGTGCACAACCCCAGCCAGTGGCGGCTCGCCACTAGGGGCGCAAGGGCGCCGACCCACCTGCTGGCCAGCTGCTGTTAAATCACAGAAGAAGACAATAAAACTTTTTCGTTTTTGTGTTTTATAGCCCTATAAATAATATAAACATGTTTAAAATGAATAATATTTACTCATTTTAAGTATGTTTGTATTTCCAATGCACAATATAACGTTATTATCTAAATTAAAAAAACATCGTTTTCATGAGCAGGAAGTGACGTTTTTTTTTTATTTTTTCGTATTTCTCGCCCGGGCTAGAAGCGATAGCGCTCTGAGTGCGCGTCACAGTTTGATCGCTGTCTCCGTCACAGCCAATCAGTGCATACGGCGTTGTGCGTTGAAATATGACTATTATGTTGGAATCCGAGCGCGATTTGAAGCGGTCTAGGCAGCAGCGTGAACTTCCATGAAGAATTTCCATAGCCGCATTTCGCGGAGACGCTCTCTGATTGGCCGACGCCAGTATTTTTTTCCATGGCAGAATTTCACAGAGACGATCTCTGATTGGCCGAATCCAATTTCTAATGTTCCAATTCTAGCTTCTAGCTTGGTTCCTAGGTTGGTCCTAGGTTGGTCGGTGGAGATAGTTGTGTTGTTGTGAGATGCATGCAGCTGTTTGTCTTAGACGAGCGTGCAATGACTGCAAGTTCTTTAGACTGTTAAGCTTAGGCACTCTTTCAAAGTTGGTTAAGGTTAGAGTTTGTCTTAGAGCATGGCGATAGAACGCCAGGTAGTTTGCAGTCTGTTCGAGCGGAAATGGACAAAGGAATGTACTTGTTGAGTGTTGTGCTAACGAGCTCAGCTAACACTTGGCTAACAAGCTATATGGCGGATTATACACGTTTATCAAGCTCTCCTGCCCTGGACGTTTCAACTAAACAGTGAGTCTCTCTCTCTCTCTCTCTCTCTCTCTCTCTCTCTATCTCTCTCTCTCTCTCTCTCTCTCTCTCTCTCTCTCTCTCTCTCTCTCCCTCTGTGCTTAACGTTAACGTTTGTAAATAGTTTTTTTTAGGAGCAGTACTACTGCTGGCCATTCATGAAGCGAGACATTGCTGATTGTTTATTTATTTTATAACACAAGACTATGACTACCAACTGCCTAGCCAGCCGTGTATCAATCTTGGATGCAATAATAACGTTACTTACCACACTGACTATGTCGATGGCTCATTGATTTAACTACTGCAGCTCTCTCGGATTGAAAATACGTGGATTATGGCTTGTTCAATATCGTCTATGTTTGAATGAATGAATGAATGAGAACTTTATTAACAGATTGCAGAATGGGTACAATACAGTACGGCTCAATACACACAATTGTTAAGGGGATGCAGACCAGAGAAAGACGTTTGTCTTGTTTACATCAGGGTCCCAGATTTTCGATTCATATCGATAGTTTAATAGCTAGCCTT
Organism: Notolepis coatsorum; assembly: GCF_963971535.1. Classification (NCBI taxonomy): domain Eukaryota; kingdom Metazoa; phylum Chordata; class Actinopteri; order Aulopiformes; family Paralepididae; genus Notolepis; species Notolepis coatsorum. The sequence goes on from NC_140165.1 coordinate 112,734,773, forward strand.
GGCTCGTTTAACAATATGCAAAATATGTGTACAGCCCTGTACTCATACTGAAGTTATTCTTGGTATATAATAGGTTTGATTGTGTAACGAATCGATTCCACGTCGCGCTGTGTGTGAGAGAGAGAAGGAGAGAGGGAGAGATCTGCCTGTGTTTGTAGACGGGCGAGTTTTGTTTCTAACTTTTCTATTTATATATTGTGTTTCAAGTTGTGAATTAGAGTCTAGACTATACTTTATTTGACTGGTTGTGTGTTGTTGTAGTAACAGCTGAGCGACTCGTTCATAAGAGCCGATTCATTGCCGTGAGCGTGAGTCGAATCGCTCACGTCTTGCCATGAGTGTTGCGTGGTACTGTACTGTACATGTTTGCATTTAGCAAAATTTTTGGTATAGCGCCCCTAGTGGCGAAGTACCCACCGGCCGCCACTGACCCCAGCCATGTCTACATGACGGTTGTCCTTGCACATTCAAAACACAGGGTGCCCTTCGCACACATTTATCCAGATACCATGCAGCAGGAGAAAGTTCAAGGCCAGGAATTATTAATTTTAAGTGTTTAGTTTGCAGTCACCATTGTCCTACAGTGAAGGACTACTTTCAGCATATTGGAAGGCATGTGAAGAGGCACGAAACTGTCTTTTGTGTATTTAAAGGTTGTGACTTTTGCACAAATATATACAATACATTTCTCAAACACAAAAACAGAAGCCATATAGGCTATTCTTTGAGTGATTTTAAGCAAGACGTGTTTGCGAGTCACCATAATCAGACTGTTGACCATTCTGATGTAGGCCTACCAGAGGCCAGTGATGGTGAGGAGGATGGATTTTGTGTTTTTATTTATTTCATGGTTATACAGTTTTTAGAAATGTACTTGTACCATTTGAGGCTTCAATGTTCCTTTTTGTCTTTCAGCTCCAGGATGAGTTTCAAAGAATCACAATGGTGCACCTTGAATCACAGTTCATGTCCAAGCTGGATGAATACATTCCCAAGCTGTTGGCCCTCTTTCAGTCCAAGGGTGGCGCCGTGGGGATGAGGTTGAAGGCTATCCTACTTTAGGTAATCTTCAATGACTTTTCTGTTTGCTAATATTTTCAGGGATGTTGTGGTCAAACTGCTGGAATATCATTGCGTATATGAAATATACAGCAGGTATTGTTCGCTTGTCATTCTCTCTACAACAGAGTATGAAATAGTTGCAGACCTTTTAAATACACAGTTGGCGGCTGGTTAATGTGGGGCACCTGGTTGGAAAATAGTTTTCAAATTGTATTTGGTTAATTTCTGTTTATTTTGAGATGGACTCTTATTTGACCAGCTTATTGAGAACTCCACTGGTTTGGATTCATAACCAATTGCAAAGTTTTGGTGCTCGGAGTTCTAATAATAATTACTGGACCATGGAAGGTAATTACACACAACACACGTGTGTGCGTGAGGCGACAAAACACAAACTCATTTCATAATGATGTACTCTGAAAATATGTGAATGTCCCTGAGTTTGGTGACTAGTATGGGGGGTTATGGTGTTAAAAGCTGAACTAGTCAATGAACAGTTGCTCACATCCTCCACACTGCAATATACTGAAGAATAATGATTATTTGTGTCATTTCAGGCTCCGAGCATCAACATCACCAGAGTTGTTGCCATTCGGGGCTTGGTGATGTACCTTGGGGAATCTACAGATCAGCTCTTAAAGGAGTATGATGTAAGTTGAAGCACATGTTAAAAGAGAGAAAAGGGTTGGGGGCAACTTTAAGCCTGAGGATGTTTTGTGAATACGGCCATTGGTTTTCTTGTCCAAAGGTTGGAAGGAAGGAATTTGGGAGATGTTCAATTATAGGACCTTCTCCTATGGCTGTACAGTCTAAAGTTTCTTGCCGTTTCAGAATACTGATGGAGATGGTGTGTCGCAGGTCCTTGCTGTACAAACAACAAAAATCTACACAATCAAGAAGGAAACATGAGAGGGTCCCGACGACATCGGTATCGTCATAGAGGGCGTGAAAGTTCTGACTGCTCTGGGTAATTTCCCATGGGCTTGCTACATGCTAGTTGGGTTGGCATATGCAGTGAATCTTGCCTATCCCAAGGAACTAAGGTACACAGAATTAAAGGCCTTTACATTTTTCTAACCTTGAGTGAACCTGTATTATTTATGCCATTTTCTTTGGTTTTCTTCCTCTCTTTGTGAGTTTCATTGATCCGGTTACTGTAAGTAGTTGTTTCATCTCAGATTTGTCCAAATAGTCATACTTATTTGAGCGGAGAGGCTTCATGGTTTTGAATATTGGCACAGAACAGTTTGTTTATAATGTGCACCTTGTGTACACTTTACCTTGCGGGGTGAGGCAAGGTCAATTGTTGGGGCATTTACAATGTTGTGAGACTGTTGTCCATTTCATTTTAAGCACCTGACATTGGTTTTCTTCCTCTCTTTGGTCTCAGGTACACATTCGAAGTCTTCCAGAAACTCTTCCTGGAGCTGGATTGGACAAGGCTGTCTCCAAAAGTTACCAACCTCAAGAATAAGCTACTGGCTTAAAAAGGTGACCCTTGCAGAGTGAAAGGGAAAAGTCACTGTCAAAAATAACATTGTTTCCTTCAAGTTCTGGTTAAATTTGAGTTTCACTTATCCGGTTACTGTAAGTAGTTGTTTCATCTCAGATTTGTCCAAATAGTCATACTCATGGCCGCCTAGTTATAGTTGAAAGTGGGGGTGCAAGAATTAATTTTTTTATAATTTTTTTTTTGTATTACATTTTTTCTTTTTCTTGGACAGGCAAGGGGTGGTTTGGAGGGTGTCCGGCACGACCCCCTCCATGGCAGAATTTTTTTTTTAAATTGAATGAACCTGTACATGCAATTTCCTGCAATATAGAGCCTTCAATCTTCACCAATAAAGCTGCTCTTTTCACTATAAAACTCAGTTTATATTGCAGTATGATAGCCAATTACTATAATAATAATATATTATACTGTATATACACTGTATATTGATTTTTCGCTCATTCATTTTTATTAAATCAATCTCCTTTCAAATAGGCCAAGTTTTTAATAAGAAAGAGAAAAAAGATATATTTCCATTACCTGTAAATCTTGTGTCTCTTTCTCTCCTTCTCTGCCTCCTCCCTGAGTCTGCAGTGCACAATCATGACATCGATCTCAAAAAAAAAAAAAAAGTAAAAAAAAAAAAAAAATGGAGGCCCCTCGTCACTATAGGCCCACGGGCCGCGGCCGTCGTTAATCCGGCCCTGCTCGTCTGCCATATAGATAGCGTTAACGTTTGGAAATGAAGTCAACGTCATCCAGCTCACACCACATATCTAGATAACGTTAGCTAGCGGCTAGCACTAAAGCTAACGCCAACCAGAGAGGGAAACGTTATTATTATTTATTCGAGGAAACCGTATGACCAGATCGCAATTCGGGACCGTGAAACACTTTTATTGTATTGCGTGGTAGAACCGTAGAAGTTCTACTACCACTCAATAGTAACTTATGTCTAACATAATCCTTTTATTTGAACAACTTACTGGAAAAGCCTGCCTGCCTGCCACCAATATTATGACACACTCTGTGGGCTTTGATATTTACACTGAGCCTACCTGCAGCCAGACTGCAGCGCTTTGCGCAAAGGTCTAAGCGCTGGAGATGGGAGGCACTGGATCAAACCATAATGGGGCAGGGAAGGGGGGGGGTTCGCAATCTTTGGAAACTTAAAAACGTGTTATTAAGTGTCATTGCGTATTATTAATTTGATTGAAATTACGTAGTTATGGTTAGATTTATATATTGGGGGGGGGGGGTATATCATATTTTTCATATGATCAAAAAGTGGTGGAGCAAGATCATACCATTGCTCCCCCAAGTTCAATAGTGGGAGAGCAGCTGCTCCGCGTGCTCTTAAGGCCAGGCGCCTATGGTCATACTCATTTGAGCGGAGAGGCTTCATGGTTTTGAATATTGGCACAGAACAGTTCGTTTATAATGTGCACCTTGTGTACACTTTACCTTGCGGGGTGAGGCAAGGTCAAGTGTTGGGGCATTTACAATGTTGTGAGACTGTTGTCCATTTCATTTTAAGCACCTGACATTGGTTTTCTTCCTCTCTTTGGTCTCAGGTACACATTCGAATTATTCCAGAAACTCTTCCAAGAGCTGGATTGGACAAGGCTGTCTCCAAAAGTGACTAACCTCAAGAATAAGCTACTGGCTTAAGAAAGGTCAAGGGTGGGTGTTACGAAGGATCAGATTAAACCGAATATATATATTTATTTATGGATATATATTGAATAGTATTTGTATGTCGTTTGATATCCCTTGTATATTCCTTGTACATATGCACGGAATATCCCTTTAGCCTACTATAGCCCATAATAGTTCATTCTCTTATTGGACAAAGGACCAGGCGCCAGGGGACCAGCCCCTGGCGTCAAGTTCAAAGGTACCGACGAGACATGTCCGTACTAGCCCCGGCTCCGCTCAGGGATACGGCTACCGAAATGAGAGTGGCACTATTTGTTCACCGTGCATATAAATATGGCGCAAGTAAATGTAGAAGTCCCTTACCCTTCTTCCCAACTTAGTAACAGAACGTGAAGCCTCACCCACGATACGACGTGCGGTGAAGTATGGCCTGTTTGGCCTTAGAATAGCATTGAGACCTCGTGCGAATTAATAACTGAATTGTCAGAGTTTGGCACTGTACCGTCGAGTGCGACGTATTTCTATCAAGTAATAATAGTCTATCGTGTATGGTGCATCGTGCGGTTAGAGTTCTAAAGTGACCAGCATCTCCAACGCTTCCTCGTGTTATCTAGAGTCTTATCCAGGTTGGGCCGACCACATGGCGCTTTCATCCGAGGAGATCTAGGCGAGGACCGAGGGACATGTACACTGGATTACCTACCCGACGACTGCTGAGCCCTATGCGGCTGGAATATATATTTGCTTTGGTACTGTGATTTGTGGAGCGGATAATCGCCGACGCCTGTGAGTGTTGGATTTACCCCCGAGAGGAGTCAAGTTGAGTCGGCGCTCAGAGAGACTGAGGTCGCCTAGCTTCTTCTTCATTGTGGAGCTACAGCCTACAAGAGAACCAAGGTGTATTCATCTACGGATCAAGAGTCTATTGCACTGTCTTCTGTACTTGAAGTCTCCATAGATATCGTTGACCAGACGGTCTACTACCGACGGCTCTCCTACCCCCCCTACCGGCTTACAACCGGGAGGACCCCCTCCAGAATATCCCGCTATATCATTGAGTGTACCATAGATATAATTCCCTAAGAGCCAGGTTGTATACTTGCTTCCTGCGTAACCAGAGATTGGACATTCAGTGTTGATTTGCCTACGAGTACTCATTTGCCTTACAAGTGCATTCAAATGATAAATGTAAGATAAATATTCTATGTACCTTTTGCTCCATTAAATATTTGATTATTACCTTTGACTGGAACCGATTTCATTGTGGAAAGTGTTCATCATATTTAGATATCGTGTACTGTATGGCCAGTAGTTAAAGTACATAAAGCGGTAGTGGTTTAATGATACCATACTTATCAATACAGTCAGGGAATTGTACCCCTCAGTTACAATTGGTCCTTCGAGCCGGATGGTAATTAGTGTAATATTAATATAGTGGTATTAATATTGAAATGGCCTATGATGAACACTCCACGAAACGGTCCTCCTAAAGTAGAACGCCCGCAGCGTAGACGGCAGCCACCTCAGTACTTAGAGGATTACGCTGCCAGTATACTACCTAGCCTTCTACAAACGGTAAACGCGGTAAAAGTAGAAAGTAAAATTATGTCCGACCCTATCAACCAGGATACCCCGACCACAGAGGCCCTAGTGGGTTCTAATGTAACTGACCAAGCTCACGGTGGGGACCAGGAGGGAACTGACACGACTTTACCCCCCGCCAAGACCGAAGAAGTAGTCCCCGGAGAGCTCCGGGAGGAAGACAACCCTCCAGAGATGGAACTCTGCACGGAACAAGATGAGGAGAGCGCCGAGGAGATAGAGCTCCAAGACTCCCCGCAGGAGAACGCATCTCTAACGAGTACTGCCAGGAGCGGATCACCTCAACCAGCGTCTTCCCCCAGCGAGGCGGACAAGATGCTGGCACAGGCGTTCCTCGCCAGCCTAGCAGCCTCCACAGAGCGCGATCGGCTCCAAGCACAGATGCTTAGTGAGCGCGAACATTCTTCCATGGAAAGAGAACGCATTCAAGCGCAGCAACGGAGCGACGAAGAGCGTATACGTCTGGAGATGAGACGCCTTCAGACGGAAGAGAATATGGCAAGAGACCGGGCCGACACCCAGCGTGCCGCTGCCGGTGCCCAAAGAGAAGCAGATCTCACCAAGCGCGAAGCCGAGCGCGACAGACTACAAGCGCAGCTAATGGAGCAGCTGATCGCCAGGGCAACACCCCCTCCCTCCACAAGGGGTTCCAGGGCCTCGTCAAGACACGGGTCAAGGGCACCCTCCCCTAACCGATCAAGCGACCCTGAACTCGACCACCAGAGAGAGCCTATACCCCCCTCCGAACCCCTTCCCCGACCGGTCCCAGTGAGACCCAGCTACAAGGAAGGAACGGCGTACACCGCGGAGAGGCTAAATAGACGACTACAGGATCTAGATGACCTGACAGAGGAAGAAGAGGGAGAGGAGGAGAGTCAAGCCCGACAGCAGCACAGTACTCCACAGGACCAGGAGGTCCAGTACAGCCCAGGCTATACCCCCGCGGCTCTGCGCTACAGACCCCCGACTCTATTCACGGGTGAGCATGACGCACGACCAGTCCCGAGGAATAGCACCTGGACCAGCGGGCCATGGTACCCTGCCGGTACCAGCCCACCGAGAGGCGTAAGAGGAGATTCGCCTAGGAGGCCTCTCTTCCAACGCTCACCGATGTGCCAGCCATCCACGGCGTCATACATTGGCACACCGACGTTTCCAGACTTCACCCATGAGAACCGAGCACAGTACACGGAGCTACGGATGTGCTTAGAGACAATGATGGTGGATGTAGCTGATGAACACCACAAGTATGCTATCCTATTGAAGCACCTGAAAGTGCCCAGAGCGCACAACAGAGCGCTAGCTTATGCCACCTCTACGACCCCATACACCGCGGCTCTAGCAGCACTAGACCAAAGATATGGACGTATATGGGATTATGTAATACAAGAGATAAGGCATATTGACCGCCTACCCCCAGCAACAGACAATCGCTCACTAGACGACCTGTCTATCAAAGTACAATCCCTGGTAGGGATGCTGGGGGCGCAACGAGAAAAGGGTATGCACGAACTATACGCAAACTCGAATGTCGAGAGGATTTTAGAGAAGCTGCCGCCCGCCCGACAGGAGCGCTTCAGGCGGCAAAGAGACCACCGTGATCCTAACGGTCCCGAGCCATCCCTCCTAGACCTAGCCGACTTCCTGGCGAGAGAAGTCAGCAGCCTACGGTTAGTACGTTCGTGCGGAGCACACCAAGCTCCAGAGAGGGACCTAGGAGAGCAAACGATGGCCGAAGATTGGTGACTGTCATGCACCAATCAGAATCAGTACCGAGCAGCAAGAACCACAGTACCCCCTCGATGAAAGAGAAGTGGAAGATGGTGTGCCCGTACTGCGAAAAGGAACACTGGTTGTCACAATGTGACCTGTTCAAGAAGATGACCGCTGAAGAAGTGAGTCACTGGATAAAGTCCAACAGGCGCTGTTACCGATGTGCGCGCAGTCACATGGCAGCCGAGTGCCGCCTAAAAAAGAGGTGTAGTCGGTGTGACAGAGCCCACCTAGATGTCCTACACGACAGTAACAGAAGAAAGCCTGCACCATCCAGCAGCACAAAGGCAAGTGTTATGTACATTGACCCCGCTAGCAGCGGGGGCGCCCAGGTGCTCTTAAAGGTGGTCCGCGTAACACTGAGTTACCAAGATAAGGTCATGAACACTTACGCCGTCCTTGATGATGGGTCAGAGAAGACCCTTCTCCTCCCGTCCGCTGCGGCCCAGCTGGGGCTGCGGGGGAGCGAAAACCAGATGACGATTCGGACAATAAGAAGAGATCTAAAGACGATAAAGGGCGAGAATGTCTCCTTCACTATCGCATCAAGCGGGCAGCCAGAGAGACGGTATAGGATTACTAATGCTTTCACCAGCCAAGAAATAGGACTATCGCAGTACACCTACCCCATCGCCAAGCTGATGGATAAATATGTGCACCTGCGTCAACTACCTATCCCGCTCATAGACGGTGCCACCCCGACCCTGCTGATAGGCTCCGACCATGCAGACCTCATAGTCCCGATAGACCGGGTCCATACAGGACCCAGAGGTTGTCCTGCAGCAGTCGAGACCCGCCTAGGATGGACATTACAAGGCCCCCTCACCAAGTCTCTTAACCGAACAGCAGCCACTAGCTGCCTCCACTCCAGAGTGACAGAAGAAGACACCACTCTCCTGCAGCATGTCGAGAGGCTATGGACACTAGAGACAATGCCCTTTAAGAACGAAAAGAAAGACATTCGTTCTAAGGAAGATATTTACGCTATAGCCCTCCTCGAGCAAGGGACAAAGAGAGTCACAGTCAACGGAGTGATGAGATACGCAACTCCACTCCTGAGGCGAGAGGGAATGCCCACCTTTCACGCCACAAAAGAAGCGACGGAGCGGTATCTATTGAACACAGAGCGGCGCCTAGCCAAAGACCCCGCTCAAGAGACTGTGTACCGCGCTGAGATTAACAAGCTAATCACAGCGGGACACATAAAGAAAATTGACATTAAAGAGGCCGATCAGACGACCGAATCATGGTACGTGCCGCACCACAAGGTCCACCACAACGGCAAGGATCGTATTGTGTTTAACTGCAGCTACCAGATCGGATCACAAAATCTGAATAAAGAGCTCTTGCCCGGCCCAACACTCGGCCCCTCTCTACTAGGCGTGCTACTACGCTTCCGCCAGGACAAGGTGGCTACCAGCGGCGACATCAAAGGGATGTTCCTGCAGGTGAGACTAGTGGAGGAGGACAAGCCCCTGCTGCGGTTCCTATGGAGAGAGAGGATCGGAGATGAGCACCCAGCCATCTATCAATGGGAAGTCCTCCCTTTCGGAACCACATGCAGCCCATGCTGTGCTACGTTTGCACTACAAAAACACGTCGCAGAGGACCCAGCAGCAGATGAAGAGGTCCGACAAAGTGTGACAAATAGTTTCTACGTGGACAACTGTTTACAAAGCGTCTCGACGCCAGAAGAAGCCGAGGCTCTTCTACTCAAGCTCCGCGCCTCCCTGATCAAAGGCGGCTTTGATCTCAGGCAGTGGGCCAGCAGCGACCCGCAAGTATTGCGCAGCCTCTCCCCCGAGGACAAGGCAGCGAGCAGCGAGACCTGGATGGCGACCATCCCAGGAGAAGCCCAAGAAATGACACTAGGACTAGTCTGGCGCTTCAAAACAGACTCGCTCCATTATAGACACAAACCCCTGACCAAGGAGCAGGGAAGGTCGACGGCAATACCGACCACCAGACGGAGTGTATACAGAACACTCGCCAGACAATATGACCCGTTGGGATGTATTCTACCTTACACCACCAGGGCAAAGATGATTGTAAGAGCGCTATGGGACAAGGACCAGGGCTGGGACGATCCCATACCCGAACACCTTGCATCCACATGGAGAGAGTGGGAGACGGAACTCCGCTCACTCCCAGGTGTTAACATACGCCGCAGCTACTTCCCACCCACAGTGAGGCCAGAGACATGCAAGATGGACCTGCACGTATTCAGCGACGCCTCCGAAGTAGCCTACGGTTCGGTGGCCTACTTGCGTGCCCGAGAGGAGGGAGGAGAAATACATACTGCTTTCATCCTGGCTCGCTCAAGAATAGCCCCACGAAAGCAACAATCTATCCCGCGTCTAGAGCTCTGCGCAGCCCTAGCAGGAGCGCAGCTCGCCACGTTAATCCAACGTGAACTCACCATCCCGGTGCAAAGAACAATCTTGTGGTCAGACTCCACGACAGTACTCACATGGATCCGGTCTGATTCGTGCAGATACAAGGTCTTCGTGGGAGTCAGAGTCACCGAGATTCAAGAGTTAACAGAAGTAGCGAGCTGGAGGTATGTGGACACCAAACACAACCCAGCTGACGTCATCACCCGGGGAATGTCCCTGGATGACCTCACCCGTCACAACCTCTACAGTGACGGACCAGAGTTTCTCAAGCTCCCCGAAGAAGAGTGGCCTACACCCACCCCACGGGAGGCGAGTAAAGAGGAGGCCGAAAACAAGAAACCTATGTTCTGTGGATTGAACACACTCGTCTCCACAGACCCCGACATAGACGATTGCCTCACCCTACAGAGTGCGCAGCTAAAGATATTTCTGTGGCACCACCCAGAGGTTCAGCCCACGACTGACATTTCAGCAGCTGACTACGAAGAAGCAGAACTTCTTCTACTACAACGAGCCCAGAGAGACTCGTTCCCCGATGAGCCAGACTGTCTACAGGGAGCAAAGCCCGTCCCATCAGACAGCAGACTGCTCCACCTAGCCCCCGAGAGCGACGCCCATAGTCTCATCAGAGTGGGTGGTCGTCTGCGGAGAGCCCCAGACTTACCGGATGACGTCAAGTACCCGATAGTCTTGAACAGCCGACACAAGGTCACAGAGCTGATCATAAAGAAATACGACGAGGATGTGCACCACGCAGGGGCAGAGAGAGTCTTCGCGGAGATCAGACGTCGTTATTGGATACTGCAAGGGAGAGAAGCAGTGCGGCGCTTCCAGCGAACCTGTCTAGACTGTCGTAAGTGGCGAGCCCAGCCCAGTATACCCCGGATGGCTGACCTACCTCCCTGTCGCCTCCGACTCGGCGACAAGCCTTTTCACTCAACCGGTATGGACTGTTTCGGCCCGCTGTATATAAAGAAAGGAAGAGGAACCGAGAAGCGGTGGGGTATTGTATTCAAATGCATGACCACCAGAGCGATACATATCGAACTCCTTCCAACCATGAGCACAGACTCATTCCTTATGGCCTTCCGAAGATTCACATCACGGAAAGGAAAACCGTCTACATTATTGTCTGATCACGGGACAAACTTCAAAGGCGGAGAAAGAGAGCTGAGAGAGAGCTTCCAAGCTATGGGCCCAGAACTTAAGACCCACCTCGCTCCATCCCAGATTGACTTCCAGTTTAATCCCCCGAACGCACCTCACTTCGGTGGAACTTGGGAACGAGAAGTACGTTCTATAAAGACAGCCCTGTACGCCGTGCTTGGGGCCCAGACCGTGGCGGAAGAAGTCTTAATGACAGTCCTCACGGAGATCGAGGGAGTATTGAACTCAAAGCCCCTCGGTTACGTCTCAAGTGATGTAGCAGATGTCGACCCAGTCACCCCCAACACACTCTTGATGGGGCGGCTGGACCCCGCGCTACCCCAGACAATGTACAGGCCTGAAGAAGCGAACGGCCGAAGAATGTGGAGGTACAGTCAAGTATTGGCTGACACGTTTTGGAACAGCTTCCTACTCCACTACCTACCGTCTCTACAGACCCGCCAGAAATGGGTGAAAGAGAGAGACAATTTGACAGAAGGAACAGTCATCATGATTATCGACCAGTCACTACCCCGAGCTATGTGGCCGGCTGGCCGCGTAAGCAAAGTGATCACCGGTGCCGATGGAAAGGTCCGAGCAGCTGAAGTGCTCGTCCAAGGGCGGACCTACACCCGACCCGTGGCGAGGCTAATAGAACTGCCAAGGCTCCCCGATACTATCGATGACGACCATGACCCCATGACTTTGTGAACTGACTGACCCTCACAGCGGACATTGAGTAGTGGACAGTGCGGTTAATCTGTCTCTGCTTAGCTAATTAGGTGGGACTAATTAGGGGGCGGCTGTTACGAAGGATCAGATTAAACCGAATATATATATTTATTTATGGATATATATTGAATAGTATTTGTATGTCGTTTGATATCCCTTGTATATTCCTTGTACATATGCACGGAATATCCCTTTAGCCTACTATAGCCCATAATAGTTCATTCTCTTATTGGACAAAGGACCAGGCGCCAGGGGACCAGCCCCTGGCGTCAAGTTCAAAGGTACCGACGAGACATGTCCGTACTAGCCCCGGCTCCGCTCAGGGATACGGCTACCGAAATGAGAGTGGCACTATTTGTTCACCGTGCATATAAATATGGCGCAAGTAAATGTAGAAGTCCCTTACCCTTCTTCCCAACTTAGTAACAGAACGTGAAGCCTCACCCATGATACGACGTGCGGTGAAGTATGGCCTGTTTGGCCTTAGAATAGCATTGAGACCTCGTGCGAATTAATAACTGAATTGTCAGAGTTTGGCACTGTACCGTCGAGTGCGACGTATTTCTATCAAGTAATAATAGTCTATCGTGTATGGTGCATCGTGCGGTTAGAGTTCTAAAGTGACCAGCATCTCCAACGCTTCCTCGTGTTATCTAGAGTCTTATCCAGGTTGGGCCGACCACATGGCGCTTTCATCCGAGGAGATCTAGGCGAGGACCGAGGGACATGTACACTGGATTACCTACCCGACGACTGCTGAGCCCTATGCGGCTGGAATATATATTTGCTTTGGTACTGTGATTTGTGGAGCGGATAATCGCCGACGCCTGTGAGTGTTGGATTTACCCCCGAGAGGAGTCAAGTTGAGTCGGTGCTCAGAGAGACTGAGGTCGCCTAGCTTCTTCTTCATTGTGGAGCTACAGCCTACAAGAGAACCAAGGTGTATTCATCTACGGATCAAGAGTCTATTGCACTGTCTTCTGTACTTGAAGTCTCCATAGATATCGTTGACCAGACGGTCTACTACCGACGGCTCTCCTACCCCCCCTACCGGCTTACAACCGGGAGGACCCCCTCCAGAATATCCCGCTATATCATTGAGTGTACCATAGATATAATTCCCTAAGAGCCAGGTTGTATACTTGCTTCCTGCGTAACCAGAGATTGGACATTCAGTGTTGATTTGCCTACGAGTACTCATTTGCCTTACAAGTGCATTCAAATGATAAATGTAAGATACATATTCTATGTACCTTTTGCTCCATTAAATATTTGATTATTACCTTTGACTGGAACCGATTTCATTGTGGAAAGTGTTCATCATATTTAGATATCGTGTACTGTATGGCCAGTAGTTAAAGTACATAAAGCGGTAGTGGTTTAATGATACCATACTTATCAATACAGTCAGGGAATTGTACCCCTCAGTTACAGTGGGGGTGAGGGGAGGCAAGGTCAAGTGGGGGGTGTGGGGTTATGTTGTGCTTAATTTTTTATGTTTAAACTTGCAATAAACTTGCAATAAAATGTTTTGATTTTGCATAAATACATGTTTACCTGGTATTCTTTTTAAAATGCATGGTAATCTGTTGACCCAATTCAAGTAAACCAAGCACCGCAAGAAGACATGATATTGTGTATAGAAATGAAGAAATGATGGGAACAGTGACATTCAGTGTTATTGAAGTCCTATAATGCCAATTAAAACACATTTGCATTATTCATTAGAGCAGGGGCCCCGTTCCCCGTACCTGGATAACTGAGTTAGCCGGATAACTTTCGGTTAAGTCTGACTTAAGCCGGACTTTCCCGTTCCCCGTACCTGGATTGTCCAAATCACCATGACAACAGATCCAAAAGTTTGAGCCTGGTCGAGAGCAGGGTTAAGTTCAAGTTAGCCGGATGAAGCACAGCCACGCCCCCGCAAAGAAGTGACAGCTCTTTCCTGAAATTATTCCCACAGTCTAGGATCTGCTTTATACCATTCTGAATTACGTTTTTGTGCTCCATTCTTCCAGAGGGGGCTTTTGAAATGTAAAATAGACCCAAAATGCTGATACTAAATTCACTTTGTCCTAAATAATGCACGTTATATACCGTGGCGCTCGCTCGGTGCGATGTACACATTATGTGGTTATTTTAATTGTAACTGGGATTAAGATGTCTGATGAGATGCGCTGTTTGACGGATTTGAGAAATTGAATGAGCCGTTGACGTCACATTAATGAATGAGGATAAAGAGATAAAACTTCATTCAAAATAAAGAATATTCTAAACACGGGTCTCTCGTTCATTAATGTATAAACAATGAATTTATCCCATCTGGCACAGTGGCGCAGCGGTAGTGCTCAACCCTGGCAACCCGGCGACCGGTGTTCGAAACCCCGTGTTTCCAATATAATTTTTTGGAATATAATATTAATGATTATACGCCAAAGTAGCCTAGTTTTAAGTTAAAATATTATAAATCTACATGCATTGAGGATGTCATTCTTTATATAGCTCTCAACGTGCACCAAATTGAATTATTCCTACATCGCAAAAAGAAGGAAAAGACTAGGTTTCGAACCCCGGTCGTCTGCGTGAAAGTCAAAAGAAGAACCTGTTACACCACAGTGGAGATAAGTAAAAGATCGACCATACATCAATCAATGGGAAGAGAGCCGTATCGTTATTCTGTATAACAGTTTAACTAATTATTTTCGCTAGCAAGATCTCATTTGATTATTCAATCCAGCAGGCAAGTTTAAAGAAATATAATCTGATTGATTGAGGTAATGAGGGACTTAAAATTAGCCTATAGATAACGCATTTAACTTTTCGGCGAGGCGATTGAGCCGTACTGCAATATGTTAATAAAGTTTTAAATCAATTAATCAATCAATGCCGCTAGAGAATCAGGATCTCTGCTATCGATACGTGCTGGCTTTTCAACTGGAGCGGCCGCGCGCACTTATCCTGGGTCTCAAGTCTGGTTTGAGTTAACGAGACTGAATCCACCTTCGAGGAACAGGAAAATCCCGGCTTCAAACCTCGGGTTAACTGAATCTGGATAATGACATCTTGATCGACTTAGTTGAACCAGGTACGGGGAATAGGGCCGGTAAATAAGAATTGCCATGTGTTGTAAATAATGTGTATACACAGTAAATTTCGCAGAGTAAATTTTACTCAAACTGAGTACATTTTACTCAAACTGGGTTTGAGTCAAATGTACTCAGTTTGAGTAAAATTTACTCTGCGAAATTTACTGTGTAGTGTTTACTTAAAAAAATTAAGTTAACTAAGGGAAACTTCATATAATTGAATAGATTTACTTAAAAAAATTAAGGCAACGAAGGGACACGTCATATAATTGAATAGATTTTAATCACATAAGTTTGATTAAAATGTATTGAATAAGTGAACTAAATTTAAACCAAAAACTTAAGTGCATGTTATTAATAATAACAGTTAAAATGTGTTGGATTTAGTAATAACATGCCAAATCATGAGTTAACACTATGATCGCCGCGGACAAGTTTTCACGTCATTCCGAGCCATGCTCATTCTGCCGAAGACGCCGTAACTCGTCTTTGATGTCAATATTTCAAAAATCTGTCATCGAAATCATATTTCCTTTCCGGAGCCCTGAGACACAGTGCAAAGCTCCACTCAACTCTCTAGCGGTTCAAGAGCGCCATCTGGTGGCCGATCGGCAGATCGCCAGCTGGAAATTAACCTTTGAACCGGTAGTGCTCATATGTGGTCCGGGTCATAGATATCTATAGAACACTAGATAGCTTAAGGCGGAGTCACTAGCGTCACTGAACCGCCGCCATCTTGCCAGGGGCAGCCTTGAGTGAGAGTGAGTGAGCTGCACAGACAAAAATACTCATAACTCGCTGAAATATTGACGGATTTACAAACGGGTTGGTTTGCTATAAACATCAAAGATGTAGTTATGATACTGCATACTTGTAAAAAAAAACATTTAAAGATGTTTTTTTTTACAAACCGCTTGAATCATAGCCACGTTAATAATGCTTGTAATAAACCAAACCGTTTGTAAATCCGTCAATATTTCAGTGAGTTATGAGTATTTTTGTCTGTGCAGCTCACTCACTCTCACTCAAGGCTTCCCCTGGCAAGATGGCGGCGGTTCAGTGACGTCGCTCTCCATTGGCCGGCAGCGCCGGCAAGCTATCTAGTGTTCTATAGATATCTATGGTCCGGGTACTCGCTATCGTTAGAGAGACTCCGTATTGACACAGTGAACATCGATCGGTGCAAATAACTCGAAAAAACAACATGATTTGGACGTATATACTATTATACAACCTGGAAATGGATCGGGCATTTCTCCATCCCATAATAGAAAAAATTCTGTTCCACGCTCATCTGCCCGTGGCGCGAGGAAGCCACGGTAAGATTCAGTGTTATTTTCTAACGTCTTCTATACTAACTGATCTGATGAACATATGACCCACTCTGGATGAATCATCTAACGCTGCCCACGGAATTATAAATGATCCCCCGCCCATCCGGTCATCATCAGATGATGCGTAGAAACTTCTAGAACCACGTCCAGTTGAAACTTTTTATCTCGCACAGATTCCTACCAAACTGTATTTGATCATCAATATAATGCATTTAGGGCTATAAATCACGTTCTGAAGAAAGCTGCAGAAAACGATAAAAACATACTTATACTTTAGACCATATTTTAGTATGAATATGTGAATGAAAAAGTTTAACGTTGCTACACCCTGAACAATACATATAGGACATTGAATGGGCCATAATAATGGCAATTTAGCAATAGAATTTAAAAAGTTATAGCCCTGCAAAGAAGGGGAACTTCTCCATAGACAAATAGAGCTGGCGAGGGATGGTAAATTATGAATTTAACCCATGGCGATTAAAGTGTTAATATAGCCCAATTTTTTTTTGCAAGTACAACTCAATTTCACAAGGGAAATTGATTTAAATTTACTTAAAATGTTGGGCTATATTAACTCATGATTTGGCATGTTATTACTAAATCCAACACATTTTAACTGTTATTATTATTAACATGCACTTACGTTTTTGGTTTAAATTTAGTTTACTTATTCAATCAATGTTAATCAAATTTATGTGATTAAAATCTATTCAATTATATGACGTGTCCCTTTGTTGCCTTAATTTTTTTAAGTAAACACTAGTCACATTATTTACAGTGCACTCCAGAACCTATGAAGCTTCGGGCAAAACCAGAAGAGGTGACCCAGTAAGTTGTCTCTTATAGCAGCCCCAATGGACCTTTTTGTTGCAAAGAGAAGTGCTGGGAGAGAGATACTGCTAGCATTCTGTTCTATGGCCAGCCATGCAGGGGTGGTAGTGGTGGTCTCACCAGGGTATGAGTCCTGCCAGTAGACCAGAGCTCTTGCATTGGCTGCCCAGTAGTAGTATTGAAACATGGGTAAGGATAATAATGATGTCAAACTGATGGAAACGGCTCTACCTCTCCAGTCTGGAGATCTGATTTAGAGTCAAACAGAAGGGTCCCATAAAGTTTTGCTCAGGGTAAATCCCAGAAGTCTATGGAGCTCTAATCCAGTCTGCTGCTATCCATGTTTCCGTCAGTCTTCACATGTGCCTTCATCCTGCACCAGGCCTAAAAACAGCTACTTTGAACATAAGGTGAGGGACCATACTGAGTAGAACATTCATATTAAAACTCTATTTCATCCTATTTTATGCGCCGGTGAGTACAACTCAAGACCCCTGTGGGACCCATTAAAAACACAACTCCACACACATTCAGAGATACATCAGCGTGTCAGCTTGGGAATAAAACAAGTCTCTCCTTGATCCCTAAAGAAAATAAACTTTGTTGGAGATTTAAGTTCTTCGCCTGACAACAAGGCTACATGTGCAGGCACCCCCCCCCCCTGGTGAATACAGATGCTTGTTTTTGTAAACCGTACACAGGTGAATGAACTTGAATCAATACCTGGTGAATGGAATATGGGCGCCTCTGCGATCCAGCACTGGTCTTTTAGTGAGAACGCCTCTGTGATCCGGCCCTGGTCTTTTAGTGAGCTCTGTGATCCAGCACTGGTCTTTTAGTGAGCTATGTGATCCAGCACTGGTCTTTTAGTGAGCTATGTGATCCAGCACTGGTCTTTTAGTGAGAACGCCTCTGTGATCCAGCACTGGTCTTTTAGTGAGCTATGTGATCCAGCACTGGTCTTTTAGTGAGCTCTGTGATCCAGCACTGGTCTTTTAGTGAGCTATGTGATCCAGCACTGGTCTTTTAGTGAGAACGCCTCTGTGATCCAGCACTGGTCTTTTAGTGAGCTCTGTGATCCAGCACTGGTCTTTTAGTGAGCTATGTGATCCAGCACTGGTCTTTTAGTGAGAACCCCTCAGTGATCCAGCACTGGTCTTTTAGTGAGCTCTGTGATCCAGCACTGGTCTTTTAGTGAGCTCTGTGATCCAGCACTGGTCTTTTAGTGAGCTCTGTGATCCAGCACTGGTCTTTTAGTGAGCTCTGTGATCCAGCATTGGTCTTTTAGTGAGCTCTGTGATCCAGCACTGGTCTTTTAGTGAGCTCTGTGATCCAGCACTGGTCTTTTAGTGAGAACGCCTCTGTGATCCGGCCCTGGTCTTTTAGTGAGCTCTGTGATCCAACACTGGTCTTTTAGTGAGCTCTGTGATCCAGCACTGGTCTTTTAGTGAGCTCTGTGATCCAGCACTGGTCTTTTAGTGAGCTCTGTGATCCAGCACTGGTCTTTTAGTGAGCTCTGTGATCCAGCACTGGTCTTTTAGTGAGCTCTGTGATCCAGCACTGGTCTTTTAGTGAGCTCTGTGATCCAGCACTGGTCTTTTAGTGAGCTCTGTGATTCAGCACTGGTCTTTTAGTGAGCTATGTGATCCAGCACTGGTCTTTTAGTGAGCTCTGTGATACGGCCCTGGTCTTTTAGTGAGCTATGTGATCCGGCACTGGTTTGATTGATTGATTAATTGAAAACTTTATTAACAGATTGCAGAATGGGTACAATACAGTACAGCTCAATACAGACAATTATTAAGGGGATGCAGACCAGAGAAAGACTTTCGTCTTGTTTACATCAGGGTCCCCCATTTTCAATTAATCAGTACATATATGACATACAGATAGACAGTACTGCTACATCTATACATTTATGACATACCAGATTTGCAAATACAGTACTGTTTGTGATACAAATAGAGTCCAGAAAAGAGAGTATATACATTTGTACATTTGATGTAAAAACTGTACATTGGGGGAGGTTGGGTAGGTGGGGTGGGGTTGGGGGGGGGGGGGGGCTGTACATTGGAGGTGGTTGGGTAGGGGGGGGGGGGTAGGAGGGGTGGGTGGGGAACAATGTACAACTGTACAAGCAAAACTGTACATTGGAATATTGACAAAACCATACTTGGTAATTTACTGTACATTGGAGGGGGTTGGGTTAGGACATTTGCAGGGGCCAGTTTCTAATTGCAGACCCCCGTAGGTGTTCTTTGAGAGTGGTTTTGAAAGTGGGTAGTGATTCACATTCCTTTACAGCTTTGGGTAGGGCATTCCACATTGACGTGGCATAATTATGAAACGTGTTTAGTCCCTTGTTTGAGCCGAATCTGGGTTTAACATGATTTGTGGAGCTCCCTCTGGTGTTGTGATTGTGGTATTCACTGACCTTTGGGAAGTATTTTGACATGTACATGGGTACCTTGGTCGTGTAGTGTATCTTGAAGACCAGGCCCATTGCAAGTTGCTGTACTCTGTTGTCTACTCTAAGCCATCCTAGGGTGTCAAAGTGGGCAGGGGTGAGGTGGGTTCTAGGAGTAAGGTCAAGCAGTAGTCTGACCAGTTTGTTTTGAGATGTTTGTAATTTAGTTTTTAGCGCCTTTGAGGTGCTTTGGTACCATGAGGTGCAAGCATAGTCGTAGTACCCTTGAATGAGTGCTCCTGCCAGAGTCTTCAGGGTATTCTTGTTTACCAGAGAGGAGATCCGGTACAAGAATCGAGTTCGTTGGTTGACTTTTTTTATTACATTGGATGCCATTTTGTCACAGGAAAGATTAGCCTCTAGGATGGAACCCAGGTAGGTAATTTCATCTTTCCTTGTGACAATATTGTCACCCACTGTAACTGAGAAGCCGTCGGTCTTGCTGAGTTTGTTATTTGAACCGAAGAGAATGGACTCTGTTTTTCCCATGTGTAATGATAGTTTGTTATCAGCAAGCCATATGCAGATTTTGCCTAGTTCCGAGCTGAGGGTTTTTTCAACCTGTAACTTGTTCTTGTCAGAGACCAGCAGGGCTGAGTCGTCTGCGAACAAGAACAAGTTGCAGTCACAAGCTGACGACATGTCATTTGCATAAATTAGGCACAGTAGCGGTCCTACTATGCTTCCTTGTGGAACACCACAGCTCACTGTGAGGGGGGGGGGGTAGGGTGCCGTTTACCTCCACCTTCTGTTCTCTCCCCTCCAGGTACGATTGCATCCAGCTCATTGATAGACTATCAAAACCAATTGCTTTTAGCTTGTCAATCAGAATGGAGTGATTGACAGTGTCGAAGGCTTTTTGTAGGTCCAGCATGACCATGCCGCAGTATTTGCCAGCGTCCACCTCTTGTTTGATGTGGTCGTTCAAATAGAGAAGGCATGTGTCAGTGGAGTGGGATGTTCTGAAGCCAGATTGGAATTCGTAGATTAGATTTTCCGCTAGGTACTTTTCAACCTGTTCGTAGACTATTTTTTCCATGACTTTCAGATGGAGGTAAGAATAGAAACGGGGCGGTAGTTGCCTGGGTCTAATTTAGTCTTTTAGTGGTCTTTTAGTCGTCTTTTAGTGAGTTCTGTGATCCAGCACTGGTCTTTTAGTGAGCACGCCTTGTGGTTCTCGCTGGAGGGTTCCTGTGAGTGTGCGGCTTGTAGGCGGGTGTGCTCTCCTCTCCCATGAAGAAACATAAGAGGATACATATCTCTTTCTTGTGTTTACGTGTATGTTCATGTGTGGGTGGCTGAGTGTGCATATGTTTGTGCGAGCAGCATGTGAGTGTGTACATAGCTAGACGTGCATGTGTATGCATGTGTGTGTTGGCATGCATGTAATGTCTTTTTTATTACTCAGTTGTGTGTGCGTGTGTACATGTGTGTTGGGGTGCTATATTTCCTTTTGTACTGTTGTACTGTGTGTGTGTGTGTGTGTGTGTGTGTGTATGTGTGTGTGTGTGTTGCGTGTGTGTGTGTGTGTTTCAGAGAGTGAATAAGAGAGAGAGAAAATGTCAGAGAGAGAGAGAGACACTTAACAATACCTGTTATCTATGGGGTACATATGTGTGTTCGTTCATGTGTATTGTGTGTGCGTGTGCGCGTGTTTGTCTGTCCGTGTGTACCATCATTTAACTGTACAGTGTCTTTGGAAAATATTCAGCCCCCTTCACCTTTTTCCATATGTTGTTGTTTTGTGGCCTGAATTTAAAATGTATTACAGTGAAGACAGTGGTGTCATCTGAGACTAGTGATGGTGAGGAATCTGAACACATGGCCATGTCATGTTAGCTCACTGGAGAAGGTGTTAAAACATGCCCCAAAGTCCAACTACATTCTGACAGGAAAAACATAAGGGCATTTTCAAATGAGTCCCTTGACCCCTCACCTCAAGAGAGTTGAATGATGGCTTATTATACAGTACTAGTCCCATGTGGTTTATGCTAGTCCCATGTGGTTTATATTAGTACCATGTGGTTTATGCTAGTCCAGGGCCCGGTCAGCAACCTTTTTGACATGCAGTGCCTGTTTGAAATATAGTTGTAACGCGTGCCGTGCCTAGGGTTGCCTACCCCTGTGCTAGTCCCATGTGGTTTATGTTAGTCCCATGTGGTTTATATTAGTCCCAT